>NC_047128.1:18867495-19167495 GCF_009829125.3 Periophthalmus magnuspinnatus | reverse complement strand
GGGACCCAGTTCCTGCATGTGTGACACATCTGTGGACAATTGTGAAAAGGTGCGTAACTAGGGCAGTTGTAATAGTCATTGTAATGTTGTATAGGTGGCCTGTTTTTTTAATTTGTTGTTCAAACCTACCCTGTCTGCTATTATAATACCCATGTCTTCCTTTGTTATGTTGGACCCATTTTGTGGAGTGTATGGCTCTTGTCTGTTGTTCTTAACTAGAACCATGCGTGGTTGCTTTAGTATCCCTCGTGTTCACTGGGGCATGCTGCTTTGGGGTGCTGCAGCCTTGACTTGTCCATCACTGGCTCTTGGTCTTGGTGTCGGTGCCTGGATGTTTTTTGTTTCTCCGTTCCTTTAACTGAAGCATTAAGGGAGCACTCACAGAAGTACAGGCTGTGGATGAAGGAAATCCAGGTTAATTCATTACTATTCACACAAATGAAAGGTATTCAATTTGGAGTAATGCCAACTCTTACATTTACTTTTAGGGTTGGTCTTATATTATCTAACAGGAGTATATTGTAGTATTTTTGTGCTTACCTCCAAGCGACGTTTGCTGAGAACTTGGCTCAGATTGTTCTTCTCTCTCACTTTTAAGAAACGAGAGGTCTACTCCTTGCTCCCTATAGACAAAAGACTATTCTTAAATAATGAATATAGTGGATAATTGTGGTCTGTACAATATTTTACATTACGACAGCCAAGCTAATATACATGTAAGGAACAAATCCGCTAACTGCGAACCACTAAGTCAATTAAATAAGAATTGCTGTAAGCCCAAACTAATAAGACGTAACTAATGTTGAGCTGTTTCATAAATATCTTTATTCAGATTTTAACAGTTTTACGTAGCATTGCTGTGAGGTAAACTAGTACGTACATTTAAAAGTATAGTCTGAACCATAAGAAATAACAGAAGATGCCGCCACGGACTCGGTTCTCTCCCATAAAAGAAAGGGCGTGGTGTACGATGGGAGACTGCGAAGGATGCTCGAATGTGTCCTTCATTCACGACTGAGCTCCATGGAAACGCAGGCCATGTTTGTAGGACGCATTCGTGAGAGTACAAACAAGCAACCACAGGCACGGTACCGTTCAGACTTTGGCCCAGTTTTGCCTGTGGTCGCCGATGTATGTGCCCATGTACGACTTTAGCATACAAGCATGGTTTGGTTCTGCAGGTGTGAGTGTGGACCATACACTCTGCAAACATGTTTTCTTTCTTGTTTTCAATTCAATTCAATGTATTTTTGTAAAGCCCAGCATTTGCCTTTTAGGGCTGAACATGATATTTGATTTAACCAACAAAAAGCTACAAAATCAACAATGCTCTTTGCTACTGATGCTAGAGCAACTAGTTATAACGTCATTTTCACTTACTTGTATATCCATAAGTGGTCTTTGGTCAACTACCTGCTCAAACATACCTGGTCGGGGTTTACGCTGTTGGTTTCCATTTTTCCATCTTTTGTTTTTACCATTGTTCTCTGTATGTTTCCTAGGTGGAGGATTAGGGCAGTTGATATTTCTACTGGAAGTTGTGTCCAGTTGGGGTTTGTTGACATCTGTTTGCTCTGTCCTCCCGTGTCTCTCATTAAAATGTCTAGTTTCACCTTTTTTCACATGTGAAGCTCTGTTTTGTGACATGATCAATTTTGCGCCTGTGATTCCTATAATAATTGGGGTGGTGGTTTGATTAGCTCAGTACCCCTTGTGTCCACAAGGGGCATGGCAGGTCTATACCCACTCCTTCTACGATGTGGGACCCCATGTACAGTTGTTGTGACACCTGGGTTGGTCGACACATCTCTCCACATTGGCGTTGTTGAATCCAGCTTCTTGTCTCAAATATTTCTGTGGATACCATTTTCCTCTCACATACTGCTCCTGGTTGGTCTTGTGGTTGTCAGGGATCTATCTAGACCCACTCTGTCTTTTGGAGACGGGGGCTCTTGCGTTCCTGGGCCTAGGGTTGGATGTCGGTCTTCTTGGTGCTCGGGGGACCTGGGTAGATACATACATTGTCCTGTTTTTTTCATGTGGTGTCTCTGTTTTCTCTATTTTCCATGCCTCAGCCATATTCTCATTTGGACCTTTCTCAACACCCTTCGTGATCATACTTGGTGTAGAGGGGTGTGAAGAAGATACTGGGGTTGTTGAAGACTGGATTGTGCAAGTCTCCAGCTTTGAATACTCAACTGTCTTAAGTTGTAACCTCGTTTCAGGTTGAGGAACCTGTACAGACTGATGCATTGTGTTCTTTATTTACTATAGTGGTGGATCTTTACTGTTTTTTTCTTTTTTGTTGGATCACATGTTCAGTATTATCATAATCTTAATAATAGAAAGTAGAATAGTTGTAGTAATTGGTAGTGTTTAAAAAGTGATTACCAGCTATGACTTTATCATTCAGAAAGTTTTATTTCATGACTAGTCATTAAATTGTGTTTTTTTCTCTCTCTCTCTTTATTGTGTTCCCTATATTTGGAAAATTATTGTTTATAATCTATGTTTATTCATTCTGTACTCAAATCAGGACTAAAGTTGTATTTCATAATTTGCAGACTCTTTATTTTTGGGCACACTTATTAGCATGCTCCTAGCTGCTAATTTGCGTGCTTGTTAGTGGTTTATTTTGTGTTAATTTGTATTTATCCTGCACTTATTACTCAGTATTATTCTGCGTAACCTTACTTTGCTGCTATAGAGACATTTATTAACACTTCTATTAGTACTGTAAATTTCGGGCTATAAGCCACTACTTATAGTAGTCTGGCCATCAAAGAAGGAAATAGAGCCACGGCACGTGAGCTTGGCATCAATGAATCGATAGTGCGATGTTGCTTTCAGAGGAAATAAAAGAAGATGGCCTGTGTTGGTGCCGTTTTATTTTCTAAACGTGCAGACATGTTCATCCCGTGTTGATGGCATGTTGGTGCCGTACTGCTGACTTTTAGGCACAGTTCAAGAAAAAAGAAAAAAAAAAACTTCCGTGTACCGTCTTTCCGTATAAATATCTCATGTTAAAACATGAAAATGTGTGGCTTATATTCAGGTGCGGCTTATATATGTACAAAATAGAATTTAGCTGGTACGGTTTACATTCAGGTGCGCTCTATAGTCTGAAATTGCCAGTATTAATATTAGTACTGATGCACAAGAGGACTGAATGCTGTATGTGGCTGCATGGTTGATGTGATTTTATAAATGTTTATAACTGAATGTTGATATATTTTTGCACATTATGATCCTATGGCCTTTTGTAATAAAATACCATTAAGGCCATGAGGAATGTAGTTTGAATTTATTAATGCTTATTCATGTACAAAAATGTTTTAACATCAAATTAATGAGCAGTAATTTGGAGTTTATTATTTGGAACGCGTTAGTAATCTCTAATTAGCATCAGAATAAGCTTATGCAGAATAAATGGTAAATGGTCATATTTTATACAGCACTTTTCCACTTTCAAGGCACTCAAAGCTCAAAGTGATTTACATCAAGGAACCACTCACCCATTCACACACACATTTATACACCAGTGTACGCAGACACCGGGGGAAGTGTCTTCCCCAAGGACACAACAACAGCATTCATCTGTCATCTCAACCAATGATATTTTTGTCGAGAACGCGATTGGAACTGCCAACCTTCAGATGAGTGGACAAACACTACCAACTGAGCTACTGTCGCCCCATAACAAGAATAAGACATCAAAAGGGTCAAGTAAATACCAAAGAACATCACATTAACCACATATACATATACAGATTAGTGGCTAGTTAATAAGTGTACTTTAAAATAAAGTGTTTCCCATAGTTTTATAATGGAAACATGTAAAAATCTATGATTTTGTAACACATTTCTGTTAGTTTTATAGTTGAGGCTGAGAACTTATTTGCATGTTCCCCCTGTATCTGGGTGGATTTCCTGTTCATGCACATGAGCTAATCTTCCAGCTCAGTGTTCCTGGCCAAGATCCATGTTCAGAATGGAATCGTTCATTATAGGTTTTTCAGCACACTGGTAATTTATTGTTTTAATTTATTTATTTGCTGTGACAGTGCATATTAATGAACAGCCATAACAGTTACAGTGTAATTATGCCGGGTTATAGCAAAGATGCTAATTTCCATCTGTTGTCCCAGGGCAGGTAACACAGAAGTGAATTACAAAATACTGAAGGATGGGTCAAAGGCAAAGGAGACATTTTCCTACAGGGACTATGAAAAAAGAGTGAATGATGAATCATGATTGAATATTGTGAAAATGTGTCTTGTCATAGGGATGAGATGAAGTCCCTCCAGGTGGCGCTACAGAAACAGCTGGATGAGGCCAATGAGAGAGCGGACAAACAACAGGATACGGTAAGAGCCTCCACTACACTTCTTCCACACACCTAATCAAACTAATCAAAAATTATACTAAATTATATAAAACTAGTATTGACACTAATATACTATACTATGAACGAGTATCTATACTGAAAAAGCCCATAGAACAGAACAAGTATAAGACCACGTAGGCTGGTATTGAGTGTACCACTTTGTGTACAAGTACTCTGGTACTCTGGCTGGTGTTTAAGCTGGGGTTAGGTGACCAGCAGTTATTGAGATATACACACTGGTAATTATGATGATGCTTATTACTACATTACTTACAAATTTGATACAATTTGGAGTTAAATCACAGACTGTGTAAAGAACTGGACTAAGTGAGTGTGACATCATCCATTGTGTTTGGCTCCAGTCCAATGAAGCGCATTGGAGCTAGCAGTTACAGGGGTGAATTTAGAGTTCAGATCACGTGTATTTTCCCAACCAAAGAGCCAATCCACACCCAGGCTCTTGAAGTCAACACCCCATCCCACCCACACCGTAAACACACTGTAAAACTAATGTATTCCTAACTCCTGCGGGAGTGACCTCGGGGAAAGAAGGCACCTGATTTGTCTGTTATTAAAGTTCATATCTTGATTTATGGACAAAATGGCAAAATAAGAACAGGATTATGTCGAGCAGGTCAATACAAACATTTTAAGACCAAAACGAGGCTCACAGCAGCAGTTACAGAGAGAGGGGCGACCATTTCTCAATGTAACGTGAACTGGAGTGTCAATGGAGCCAGAAGCACGTCCATGCTCACTTCCTATTTGGAACGTGTGTGTACACACACACATCTGTGTGTGTGTGTGTGTGTGTGTGTGTGTGTGTGTGTATGTATATATATATATATATATATATATATATATATATATATATATATATATATATATATATATATATATATATATATATATATATATATATATATATATATATATATTTACTGTAGGTAGAGTTGACCCATTTAGTAACATCTTCACATGCCGTCCATCTGAAGTGTTTACATCACCTGAATCTAGAACGTGAAAGCGCCAATCCAAAACATGTATTTCTCCTATGTTTTTCCTTTAAACCTGTCCCCTTGACAACCCTATGGAGCGTGGACAGAATCATAATGACTGGCTTCTCTGTATTTCACATTTCCATTAACAGCCATAGGGTTCCACGTGCACTCTCACATCTCACACATGCACACTCGCAGACCCTGAGAGCGACATTTACCATTCTGCTAATACGTGCATAGAGCCCACTGTAGTGTCATGCACCAGCTGTTTGACATTTGTGTTCTTTTAAATGCTATTTATCAGCTCAGCCAAGACAGAAACAACCGGCCCCCAAAGCACGCAAATGTCAGCCATGTTCAGGAGAAAGTCCAATGCTTGAGTTTGAAAAGCAACCATCAAACTGACTGTAAAGAGCCAGTAGAAACAATTATGATTTTTTTAGATACTTACCATTTTTTTGTTGGAAAACACGTAAGTTTTCAGAAACACTGGCTGTGTTTCCTAATGTGTGCATTGTGTCACCATGCCAACTGCAGAACGGTCCTACATTGACTTACACGATGTCTACCCTTGATGTTATGTCTGCCTCGACTTCTTCTTTCACTTGTCACTAGAATTTCAAACTCCATTTCGATACTAAGGAATACACTCGACAGTTGATGCTGATTCTGATACCACAATAATAAAAATAAAAAAACACTCTTTCTTTAGACAGTAGTATGTCACTTTCAACATTAAAAGATTTTTTATTTTATTTTATTTTTTATTATTATATTACCATGTCTTATATGTGTGTAACCCCTTAGTCATCCAGGTATGTTCCATAGTGGTCCATGTCTGTATACTTCCTTCTAAATCTATTCAAGAAAGGTTCATTTATGTCCTGTTAATGTGGATTTTTTTGTATCAATACCTGCTCAAATGTGTATCTAGATTAAGTTTTGAGTAATATTTGATTTTTGATACTGTAGACAAGGCCAAACTCAAACAGAGCCATGCAATTACGCTTGTTCAAGTCAACGACACATGGGAAACAGATGAGCTCATTGCGTTTCTCTGCACATGTTAATGACACACGTCTGAACTGATAATCCCCAAGTTCAGATGGATGCCCAGACTACACATCTTTGTACAGTGTAGGGAAAGTGTACAGTCTCGGCTTGTCAGGCTAGCACAGTTCCCCTCGGGCGTGTTCCCCAGAGAAGGATAAGAGCCCAGCTGACTTATGGCTCACCCACATGATGGAGGTGGTGTGTGCGGCTGTATCAGACATTGGCCTTAGGAAAGAATCAGACACCAAAGAGAAGGAATTCAACACAACACACTTCCACTGCTCCAGCTGCAGGCATGTGTAATATGTTTGAAAGGACAGGAGGTACTGAAAATTTGAAAGTATGTGGTAGCCAAAAATTATTAAAGTTTAAGAATGCCGTTACTTCAAAATAGTAGGGTTCCCGCGCTTCCTGGAATTCTGGAAAATAAATGGCCTGATTTTTGCAGACATGAAAAATGGGAAAAGAGGCCTATGTCCTGCAAAATATATATTATGTCCTTGAAAATGTCTCGACATTTTGCTTTACTGTATTATTGGATATCAAATTAATACAGAGTTTTAATGCCACCTATTAGAGCAGTTTTAGTTTTTTAAAGCTCTAAAATCCACCAAAATCCAGGAAATTACACATTTTATACAAAATTTTGAAATTTTATGTTTTATGTTCTAATTTAACTTCCAAGTAGACTTTAGACTACATGTTAACTATAAAATCTGTATAAAAATTTGTGTGTAGATGCCTTGAAAAAGTCCTGGATAATGATGTCAGGCAAAGTATGGTAACCTTGTGTTGTCAAAAGAATTGAAAATCAGATACTAATCTATGCTAAAACTAGTACTGAAATGATATACTCATTTAAGTACTGATACTGAAAAAGTCATGCAACAAGATAAAATTTGACCTTTCCTGAATAGTTTCATCTTGAGTTTGATCAAAACTAGTGTAAGCCACAAAAAAACAAAACAAATACTATCATTTTTGCATGCAATTCCAATAAAAAATAGCTTTTAAAATGATTATTTGGGTATCAGAATCGGTATTGAGTATCAAGTCTATTCTTTATTATCAAAATTGAATTAGAAATTTTAGTATAAAATAAAAATTCTCAAGTAAAACGTTGTGACTCAAGAAACAATTAAAACAAGTATATGGGAAAAATATGATTTAAGTAAGAATAATTATAACAGTAACATTTGATTTATAATTTGAAGTTAATGTCATTGGAAGGACAAAATATTAACATCTGGTATTTTCAAATGATAAGATGGAAAAATGAGAAAATATCTGAAGAAACACATGTTAAAATAATTTCATATGGTCAACATAAAGCTTTTGTCACTTGTAGACTTACTCATAGTGGAAGGAGTAACCAAAAAGTAGGCAAGGCGAGTTAATTTGCATAGCAGAATTCGTACACAAAGTAATTCAAAGTGTTTTACAGAATAAGACGAAAAATTTGTCCCAAAAATGTAACTGAGGGGCCTACTACCATATCCTGTCCGGTCTGTCATGCCGTGTCTCCAAAGCAACCCAAAGTATTGAGTGCCCTTTACGGTTTTCAGTTTTCATTGACAGAATTTGACATATGAATAAAAATACTCAGTTATAATCGGACTTAGTGTCGATAGCATTTGACCAAATCATGTATACTGCATATCCCATCTCCAGTGTGTGTGTTACTCAAACTGGATAACTATTCTTCTCTGTTGCACTGTGAACTTGCTTTATGTACTGTATTTATATATTGTTGGTGGTAATATCGTTTGTGTATTTTTCAGATCAAATTCCTCAAAGTGGAAATGGAGAAGAAAACGAAAATCATCAAAGATCTTCAACAGGAGGTGAGTTGTTGTGTTTATTTCAACCAGTGCAAAGTGAATTAAAATAAGTAAGTGAACCAGGAAGTATTCAAAAGATCAATTTCAAGATCAGCTTTAGTTCTTTTTTGTGTGCCATTGTGCATAATAATGTTGTTACTCCAGATAATCTATAACTGGATTTGTTATCTGAAAATATCAGGGGTAAGGCGACAATTCACATGAGACGAGACACAATTTGGTTGACGAGAACAACAGATTTTGCCATAATTTATACAAAATAAATGCGGCTCAGTTCACTGTTTTGGCACAACAATTTTCAATTAATTTCGATTTTTTTTGGCTTCTCAAAGAAATTGCCAAAGATCCGACTGTGCAATTATTAAACTGGAACACATGGAGTTTTGTTATCTCAGCCAAGCAGATTAGATGTGAACAGAGCTGAATAAAGACAAGATTGTTATACATCAGAAATAATGTCTGTTACAAATAGACAAACACAATAAAGGTTTAAGTTTATAAAGAGACATTTTTTAAGATCGAAGATTAATTTGCATGTCATTGTGTTCAGCTCACAAACCTGTTTGCACACACCACTTGCTGTATTACAATTCAACAATGTTTTTTTTCATACTGCATTTTGTCTTTCTACGTTCATTTTTTTTGGGCTGGACTTCCATTGGCCCCATGAAAATCCATTTTTGTCATGGTGCTCCTGAGCCGTCTTTCATTATTTTCCTTCACTCACAACTCACAAGCTCATCTGTAGTTCTAATTTTTTACACCAGTCACAGGCATTCTTATTTACTACTTGATTTTTATGATTTCCGGGGCTCTGGATGCGATTTTATTTAGTCCCTCAGCTCTGGCCTAATTATCAGTTTCTTTGGTCAACTTCTCTCATAGATGTGGTATACATTTCTCATTTTATCTCAGCCAGCATGTGTCCAGGCTATAGTCAGCACAGCAGGATAGTATTGGCTATTCAAGCCTCCGGGTCCAATGCTGATGGTAAATAAACTTCTCCTGCCTCAGACATCCAGAGTCTCCTGCTTCTATTTACAACTCCAGGACTCGTTAGGACAAAGTTGTTTTTCCTAACAACATTGTTGTCAAAATTGAGTGATTCATATATTCTGGTTCATAAACTTTAACTAGGATTTTATAGAGTTTGGTGCATTTTTGTGTTATATTTTTATAAGAAAAAGGAAATCACAGTTCTATTGTGTTCTCTGAGTTTCTGAATAATGACTGGCTCTAGGGATTCAGCTTGGTGTGGGTGGTATTTGTTACATTGTATACACACTCACGTCATGTTGACCTACCTCTCTTATGGGGACAAACATCAGGTCTCCATGGCACAAATCCATCACTATTATTATTCAATTCAGTTCAAGTTTATTTATATAGCACATTTAAAACAACTTCCTCTGACCAAAGTACATCACAAAAAACAAGTATACACTTAATATGATGCATAGGAAAAGTACAATAAAACACCAAGCTATCCTGTTTAGCTAGTATTAAATGACAGGGAGAAGAGGTGGGTTTGCAGTCCAGTCTAAAACTTAACTACAGACTGAGAGGATCTGACAGGCAGAGGGAGGCTGTAACTCTCTCAAATAAAAAAGGACCCATAGAGTGTAGACATTTAAATACAATCAATAACATTTTGAATTTCACCCGATATGAACTAGGGAGCCAGGCGTGATGTGCTGTTGTTATTATGTTTTCTGATCAACAATATGATTTAAAACTAAAGGTATTGGTTATAATGTGTTGATGTTAGGATTTAGGTTAAGATTAGGCAAGTAGTAACGATATGTGTAAACTATGGCATTCGTCTTTGTTTGGTCCTGGTTTGACCCCAGTTTCAGTCCCTGTGTATTGGCTTTGGACCAGTTGTAGTCCTGGTTTAGTCCTGGTCTAGTCCAGCTTTAATGCCGGATTTAGTCCCAGGTGTGAACACACCCTATGTTTAAGGTTAAAATCAGTCTCTAGGAAATGAATGCAAGTCACTGTATTGTCCTCAACTTGTGTGTGTTTTATTTTATTTTTGGAACTAATCCTGAATATGATAAAGTATAGTATATCAAAATCCGATTAATATCACATTTTTGGAGTTATAAGATTATTTAAATGAGGCTGAGAGGCTCGTATCAGATCGCACAGTCATCACTTCATCATGTAATCTTCTGTCCTTATAAAATGCGTGATAAGCCATTGTAAAGGTATTAAGGCTGCATTACACAGGGTTCAGCTGCTAAAGACAGAGGGCTTTAACATGATTGGTCTGAGTTACTGTATGATCGATGTGTGGCATCAGGCCAAGTCATGACAGTGCATAAGTGCCTCTTAGAGATGGGCATGTAATCATAGAGTTATATAGATATAATATAGTTAGATAGGGGTTAGTATGATAATATTCTGTGGCAAATGTCATGGCCATCTTGTGACAGTTAGAAGTACCAAACTGTAAAAAACAAACATGCAGAAATTTGGTGCAATAAAATGGAGTTTGAAAATGGAGTCCAGCTCTGTTTAAAAATGTTTACTTGTAGACATAGTTCAGTTTACGTGGCTGTACATTTTTCTTGTAGATTATCAAAATTCGTCTTGCACCAGTACAGATATATTGTAAAAGCAGCTCTCCCATAATGAGCCCCTTGTGTAACTGTCAGCATCTAATTATAAAGGAAGTGCAATGGTAACATGCTAGTTCTTGTTAGCACTACCATGTGAAGTTATGAAAATCACTTAAAAACTCATTGGGGTGCATGATTAGGATGCTCAGAAAGTATTAGGTAAGTGAGGAATAACTTTAGACCAACTGCAAACTGTTTAAAATGAACTACTTCTCTTTTTCACATGTAGCACTTGTACATCCATTCTATAATTTACTTTAGTGAGAACAGTGGGTGCTTGGGTTTGGTTTTAGTTACAGGTGGACACCATGAAAATGTACCTGATGAAGTTCCTAATAAATAAAACCTTTATTACACAATCTATTGATTTGTTCCTGCGCTCCAAACAGGTCTAGCGGAAATAGAGCGTCTTGCAGAACTTTCATGGACATCTCACCCCTTACAGCCAATAACCATCGACTATAGAGAGTAAATACCCCAGATGAAAATCAATACAGTGTAAAAACATAAGAACAATGAGTAAATACAAGGCTAAATACCTCTGGCCCTCTGGTAATGTGATTTTAACTAAATAATGTAAACTTTATTTAACTTTTTGTGTAATAAAAAAGGATTAACACTAACCCATCTTGTTTCTATCACAAGGATATTCCCAAGTTTACCACTAGGCTGTAAAAGTCAGATACAACAACTTTAAAGACAACTTATTCTCTATTCCATTAAAACAACAACACTTTAAAGGGAAATACAGCTTACAGAACACTCCAATAGCCATTCAAGCATTTAGTAATCCTGTATATTGAGTATGTCAGTCTCCCCTGATCTCCCACTGTGATGTCATCAGGTGCTAACTCATTTCAGCGCTCAAATTTTCTTAATATGCATCTCAACTTTCAATCTAGCAGCTATTGTCTTTAGCCTCATTGAAATTTTAGTGCTCAGTACACCAGCTGAGAGGGGCTCCACACATCCTTTGCTGCTAACCACAGCCATTTTTCTATGCTCAGAAATAATCGTTTTTCCACTTTCTTCTCTCTTCTTTCTAAGCTACAAGCCGTGAATTCCAAGGTGTTTAAAAAGTAGTTTGAAAAACCCAAACAATGTACATTATTGGACCATTAAGCAAGCCTATCTTTCGGAGTATTGAGAAGAGGCTCATTTCTTCACCATAGGAACTGTTCACCCTGACAGTCCCCCGATGCAGATCTGGTTAGCCGGATAAATGACCCACAAACCCGCTGCCATTTGACTTCGTAATGAACTATTAGAGTCTGGCTTTTAACACGGGAGCTCCTCTTGTTTTCAATATGGCCACTTAGGACGCACTGTTCCATATTCCGCTAAGGTCTAAAGCTCATTACTATAAGCTTCACTGTAATGTACACTCTAGTGCTGCCAAGACAAACAGATAAATAGTGCCGGCTGAACAATAGTCGACAGCTCTGTGTGGCGGAATAACAAAGACAAGCCACTGCAGTTGGGAGAGTTAGCGTGCTATGCTAGACCCATGCTGTTTCACACACTGGGTTTGGTAGAGATCTTGTTGGATGAATTGTAACTGTTGGCGGGGGCTGGCGTCGCTTTGGTTGGACTTAACTGGAACTTAACTGCAGCTTTGTGAAGTGGTTTTGGAAGCCTTTGCAATTGCTGGGTTTCAGATGACAGCGCGACATTCTATTGGACGATGATATTTCACGAACTGTATGTAAATTTCACAACGTGTAAGTTTAATGTAACTCACTGTATAATAGGCATGGTACGTTTGTGTGTAATCCCTCAGTTGTCCAAGTCTGATCCATAGCAAAAGAAAAATAAAATGTGCCAACTGGACAAAACGTTGGAGTGAAGACATTTCGTTGCTCATCCAAGTCGCTCCTTTATTTCTAGTCAGATTGCTGGTGGGATGATATTGAAATTTGGTAATTGAACAACGATCTAGAAGAGACCATCATGGATAAGGTTGTTTGTTTTTTTCCCAGCATATTCTGGCAATATAATGACAATTATCCTACGAACGATTATTGCCTACCTTTAAACGATAAACAATATTAATGGAGCTAGCTTAAATTCAGCCTGGAAGATCTAACTCCGCTCCCATCTACTCACTGCTTCTCCAGCGTTTACCTCAGGAGTCTCAAACTCGCAGCCCGGGGGCCAATTGCGGCCCGCGAGACGATATTTTGTGGCCCGCAGGACAATATGAAAGATTAATGTTAGTGTGGCATTACCATGTTGCGTGTAGAAGGTTCCGCCAAATCGGTAAACCCCAAACACACGTGTCACTCGCGCTGTGTACTCCCATCACAAAAACAACGATGTACATGCACAAAATCCACAAGAATTGGCATATTTCCTCATGTATATTAAAAACAGTGATGACTTTTGAGAAGATTTTAACTACGTTTTTTTGTGGAATACCTGATGCGACCCAGTTTCACCCAGACTCTGCCTCCTGTGGCCCCCTGCTAATTTGAGTTTGAGACCCCTGGTTTACCTGCTCCTCAGGCTTCATCACCTCACTCCTATTACTCCCACCCTTGCTTGCTGCACCTCCTCTTCATCGAACCAGCGCCCAGTCTGCCCTATTTAAATCCCAATCTCAGATGCATGACCGTAGCCCCACCTCTTCCCCAGCACCCCCTCGGCTCCGCGTCACCCCATAGTCCCTTCGCTCGCCCACCTCTAGTGCCCAGGGCCTCGGGGGAAGACATCTCCTAAACGTCATCTGACTGGCACGCCCTTCATCGTAATCATCTTCTGCCGGGACCTGAGCACCAACAACATCAGTACTAAATTTCACCTTGTAACAGGGGTATGATTTTGGTAAAGGTCATTACACAGTGCATCACATTGTGCTTAATGAGGTTGGTACAAAGTGTTGCTTACAATAAAATGTGACCTCATTTTGATTTGAATTCGGCTTTAATTATCTGAGTCATTTACACTGATGTCTGTTGCCCTTTTCATCTCAAATGCCTTCCCCTCCTCTGCACTGTGACGCCCAGTCCTGTCCAAATCCAAAATGTCATACCACACAAATTGCTGATTTATTTGGCGGTGCAGGATTTAATGGAACAGAACGCAGGCCGGGTAATGCGTTCTGACTGATGAGTTTGATGGGCTGTAATGAAAACTTGTGATGCTTAAAGTGTGGCTGACTGACTGTGAAAGTGTGGAAGCTGATAGACGGTAAATAATTCTAAGATGGACACATTGAAAAGTGTGAACATCGCTCTGCTCTGACACATGTTTGAGAGTTCATTAGAAACTTTAGAACTCCTGTCACTTTAACTGTCTGTCATTGGTTCGTAAATGACCTATATTATGCACTACGGAGGCTACACAATTAGCCTGATTGTGGGTCATGTGACTCCGATGTTTGTGTGAAAACAAAGTTAGCTAAAAATGGATAAAAAAGAATGATCAAATATGCCACAAGCTTACATTAAATTACAAAGCAGACTGGATTATTAAAGAGGGGATATTATGCTGATTATGATGTACGCGGGGGCAGCAGTCTAAGCAGGGACTCCCAGGCTTCCCTCACCCCAGACACATCCTGCAGCTCCTCCAGTGGGACTCCAAGGTGTTCCCACGCCAGTCGAGAGACATAGTCCCTCCAGCGGGACATGCCCAAAACACCTCCCTAGGGAGGCATCCAGGGGGCATCGTGAACAGAGGGAGTGTAGGAGCAGCAGCTCAACTCTGAGCTCCTCTCGTGTAACTGAGTTCCTCACCCTATCTCTAAGTGAGCGCCCGGCCACCCTGCAGAGGAAGCGAATTTTGGCTACTTGTATACGCGATCTTGTCCTTTCAGTCATTACCCAAAGGCCATGACCATAGGTGAGGGTAGGAACATAGATTGACCAGTAAATTGACCACGAAAGTCTGATACAGCGAGCGCATCACTGCAGACCCTGCACCGATCCGCCTGTCAATTTCATGCATCTCATCCATCCTTCCCTCACTCGTGAACAAGACCCTTGATACTTGAACTCCTCCATTTGAGGCAAAGATTCACCACCCACCCGGAGAGGGCAAGCCGCCTTTTTCCGTCGAGAACCATGGCCTCGGATTTGGAGGAGCTGATTCTCATCCCAGCCGCTTCACACTCGGCTGCAACCCGCCCCAGTGCCTGCCATCAGGACAACATCATCCGCAGACAGCAGAGATGAGATCCTGTGGTTCCCGAGACAGACCCCCCTCCTGCCCCTGGCTGCGCCTAGAAATTCTGCCCATAAATACAATGAACAGAACTTCACAAACCTAATGGGATGCTCAGTAGTTTCGATAGCAGGATGCACAGTGATTGTGTTCTGATAGCACTCTGAAAGGGGAGTAACTTAGTGAGGAGAAGAAAGGGAGGGGGAACCCAGAGCATCAAAAGGCAAAATGAACACATTCAACATATTAATACATTTTTTGGTAAATATAGCATTAAAAAAAAGAATAAAAGATACCATGGTGACCTGAATACACAGTTAATACCCCTTAGAAGTATAATACCCCCTCTTTAATCTTTTTGCCTTAGAGGTGACACTAACAGCTGAAGCTAAGGTAAGCAGTTAACAGTAGCAACTAACATCGTAGCGGTTCATTCATAATCCTCGGTCAACACTGGGTTAGCAAAGCGTTTTTGTCTGCAATGTTCACTATTTTTCAGCATTGTTAGAAGTTGTGAATGCATTTGGACATGACCCAAAATAGCGTGCTTTGTAGCGAATAGTGTGGACATTCAGATGCAGCCAGTCAATTGTAAAAGTGAAAACAGAGAAAATGAACTGGTTTAAAGAGCCTGTATTACGCTATTTTTCTGATCCACTTTATGATGTTGTTTCCTCATCAAAAACATACCTGGAGTTATGTTTTGTTTCATCCACACATGTTTAACACACAAACCCACAAACATATTTAGGCTGTGTTCTTCTCACAAAAAGAAAACACTTTGTTCCACCTTGTGATGTCATGTGGTAATACAGGAAGTGCTCCATTATCTTTTTAAACTGTATGTACTTTGAGTAGAATCATTTGGATAATTTCAGCTTTGGAATTGCTAATCTCTACTGAACAAAGGGTGTAAGGTACCTGCTAACTTGAAAACTTAACTGCAACTTCATGACGTCATAAGGTGGAACAGAGCATTTTGAGCTTTGGAGATGTAGACAGACTGGTAATGGGTTACTCAAACATGTGTAACTGAAACAAAACACAACTCCATGAATGGTTTGATGAGGTAATAACATCCTAACACTGTTAACAGCTCACAAGAGTCAATTTTGTGTTATATCGGACCTTTTAATAGTTCAAAAACACAATCTCTTATTTTCATTCTTCCACTGTAAGAAGAGATATTGCAACTTCAATTTCAAGGTTACGATGTCGCTGAAGCAAGTTTTACTACACCTATTGAACATACCATCAAAGTCTATAAGTCTCACGCTGAGTTCACGGAGTTCATAAACTGAGCTACAAAAAGCTTCATCCTCTGTGCAATAAAACATTTTTCTCAGTCAGCACAACAATATCTTTCTCGGATCCATGCTAGTATCGGATAATCTATACTCTGCACTGTGGAGACTCATGCAAAACACAGAAACAAATCTTTTATCAATTTTTTAGAACGAGACGGTGTAATCCCGATATTGCTCAGGACTCGAAGTGGACAAGGTTTCAACGGTGGTCAACTGGACACCGGTTCGGCTCCCATCCAGAAGCTCTTTTTAGATTTGATGGTACAGGCTCGAAACAGTGGGATTTATGCTGCTTTGAGTTTAATGCTTTGTCCTTGGAGGTTGGATTTCCCGAGTTCAGACTTGTAAATTTACACTGGAACACCCATCCATCTCGGAATTCCTACTCGGAAATCCATTTCGGAACCCTGAGTTGGTTCTGAGTTAGAAAATCCAGCATGACTACACCCTTTGTATTGATAAAGTTTGATATCGGACAGTTAAAATATTGATAATACAGCAGTTATAAATGCACTGTTATGCTCTGTTACGCTAATGTTGCTAATGTGTACATAGGGCTTATGTCAACAAAAACTCAAATTCACGCTCAAACGTTGATTTGAAAGTAAACGTAATAACAATGTCGAGGTTATTAAATCAACCAGCATTTTGGCAGATTTGAGCACTTTTCTTGTTGTTATTGTATTGTACATAAACTGTAATGTACTGGGCATTGTTTTTCCGGTTTGAGCACTGGAACACTAGAAACTCAGACGTTGCTCCAAGGTCCAAGTTTCATCCTCATAAATCGAACGCAGCAGGAAGTCCAGTCCCAAAGAGAGGAGTTTTAGAGTGAAGCTGCCCGACCTTCAGCGGTTTCGCTCTAAAACTCCTCTCTTTGGTGGCGGATGTAAACTCAGAGTAAGATAATCTAATATATATATAAAAATGACCAAGAATTTGACTTCTTGAACCAAGGGGTGGGAGGTCACTGTTGAGCTTCATATAAGCATTAGCATATTGTCCATGTGAGGCCTTCTTCAGTCTGTCTGTGTCCCTCCTGTAGAGTCTAACCGGATGTTTGTGTTTCAGAACAAGAGCCTGAAGAACAAGCTCCTCTCTGGGAATAAGCTGTGTGACGCCTACGCTGAAGAGGTGAGCTCACATCTTTCTACTCTGCTAATGTGTGAACAGTAAAGCCCTCAGAGTGAACTCCAGTGTCACCGAAACATACCTCACCTTGGCTGGAATGTTGGAAAAGATCGGAAGGATTTTTTCAGCAATAAAAATAAAGTTTAAAAGAGACTTTATGAGCTTCTAACCATGAGTTTCCCTTATAATTGAGTTGTATTTTGGAGATTCCTGCATGTTTGAGTGATTCTGTACTGTGCTGCATTTAGAGCACATTATAAACCATTATTATTATTATTAAAGCATTATATACACAATTTAAAAGCACATGAACATACGTTTCACCCCGTAAAGGTGACTAAAAAATAAAATCTGTGCAGTACTGAGCAGAGTATTGGTGACTGGCATCTCTGATAGTTTTTCATGGTTACTCGAGCTCTGAGCTCCTCCACTGTCCCGTCAGCTGACCACTGCTGCTCTGGTTTGCCTGAACCACCGCATGAGCCAATCAGAACCCTGCTGTGTAATCAAAGGGAGGTGACTGAGGAGGCGGATTTCTAGCTTGTGTCTAACAGCCCCAGCCAGTCAGTACAATATATCTGGACTCTTTTTCACACTTACCTGTAACTGTAACCACCTCGTCTTTAGCTCTTCTGTCCATTTGTCCTCTGAAATATGCCCTGATAAGAGTACCAGGGTTGCCATGCTTTATTACCAAAAACACCTGTCAGCATCTAAAAACCCACCTAACACATGCAGAAGCTACATTTCTATTGTATTTTCCAATGTATTCCACAAGTACCTTTCTCTGGATACGAGAATACATCATTAAAATGAAGAATTTCTATAAGAGGTGCTGCATCCAATTTGGAACCATGAATGAAGAACATGTTTTAGTCCCTTTCCCTCTCACTCTTACGTTGAACTATAACAGACAAATAGAAGTCTGGGATAGTCACAGGCAGTTGTTTCCACTTAGTCTTGAACCTTCTCGCCAAAGCCTGATCTTGCCTCATCTTGGACGCTAAGCAGGGCTGGGTCTTGTTAGTATCTGAATGGGAGATCGCTGGGAATACCCGGTGCCACAGTGGGATGACACTGCCAAAACTTCTATTGTGTCACGCAAAGCACTTCTCTCACATTGCCTAGTATGAATGTGGTTTGTGAGTGCTGGTGGTGGTCAGATTGGCACCTTCACTTCTGTCAGTCTATCCCAGGGCAGCTGTGACTAAAATAGCAGCTTAGCACCACTGAGTATGGAGTGACTGACTAGGACACAAAATTGTAAATCGACTTTGAATTTATGAAAAGTACAGTTTACCTCAAATTCCACCCACTTAGTTCCTTCTCTCATTCCGATTTTGCACCATGATAGACATTTGTACGATTTTCAGCCAACAAAATGTTTTAAAAATAGATACCCGAATAGATACTCCTTCAGTTCCATTTTTCACAAATAGCTGCATTACACTGCATGGTGTAAAGAGCATTTACATAAGTCAGAAGAAATTATTGTCAGGTCTCTTTAAGAAATAGGCACTAAAATGTTTCATACAAAATGGCTCTGTTGCCTACCAGTGTGCACCTTTTTTCAGTCAGTTCTGGCAACCGTGGTTCTTTTCACTTCCATGCCAAGTAACAATACATAGTTGGACTCAATAGCTTTGGGTTATATGTACTGCAGTGAAAAGTGCCACAAGCTGTTACTAACCTGGAACAGTCTTTCTGAAGATGTGAGACAGGCCTCTACTTTGACAATGTTTGAATCCAAGTTCAAACTGTTCTATTTAGCTGTACATATGACTGAAAGGTTTTTATTCTGCTCTTTTTTTCCCCTTCAATATACATTTTACGATGATTATTTATGTTTTGATTTGTTGTATTGTGATTTTAACGTCTTTCTTCTGTAAAGTTATCTCATACATACAGATACAGCATAGGAGGAGGAAGCTCTAAAGCTGCAAAACATTATTAATGAGAGATAGTATTTGTTTTACCGCTGCGATGTGTTCACAAAGTCTTAAGTAAAAAGTAAACTTTGGACAAATCAGGACAGTGGAGTAGTTGTTTATGCTAGGCAGACATGCGCTTTAATCAGGCTTCTCGTCTTTTTACAGGCCTCAAGCATAAATAATACGGTGAAAAAACACGGCCTTTAGAAACAGTGAGATAAAACATCACCTGTCTCTGTCACTATGTTTGAGACATTATAAATTACCAGGTCTGTGTAATCCCTCAGTCATCCAGGTATGATCCACAGTAAAAGAAAAATGTAAATCTGTGAACATTTATAAACACTTATTGTTTACAGTTTCTGTTTGTAAAAGTGTATAGGTGTGTTAGTTACAGTGTAGTTAGCTCCTCCCTTCAGATAGATATAAGGCAGCGTCCACCAGTAATCTGACCAGAACTGAAGAAGTGGCTTGGATGAGCAGCAAAACATTTTTTACTCTTACAACTTTTTGTCCAGTTGACAGATTAGAATTTTTCTTCTACTATAAATTACAAGGATATTTTTATGTTGGCCTTTTTATATCGGTATCGGAACAGTGTCAGCAATTGCAAAAATAAAAAACTGGATCAGGAGGACTGTCTGGATCTGTAGGGATTACAGACAGTGATATTCTCTCTTTATGCCCTCGCAAAGAACAGCTCTACCTCAATGACACAAATGCTTTTGACATTATCTACAAACACTTTCAGATTGGTATTTCTGAACTGAATGACCTTGTGTAATGAAATGAGGCAACACAGCCCCAGCGCCACAGTGCATTTTACTAATAAATTATCCTGAACAAGCCACTCTGTAATCTCTGTTAATTGGACATCTGTTAATTCTAAAAAGCCACTTTGCATTTTTGGAGCTCTTTGTCTAATGTGGTTGAGATCAGAATATGGCTCAAAAGCACCAATTATTGTCAAGGATCGGTGCAAAACATAACTTCACACTTAGACCCCAGTGAGTACAGGTGCGAAAAGTGAAAGTATTGCATAAACAGTGAATTCCGTTATATTAAAAGAACACAAGTAAATTTACTTGCACTGATTTTTAAAAGTATGGAAAACAGAACTAGTTTATTTTAAATGCTTTGCAGTGGTCCAAAGTTATTCCTCACTTACCTTACGCATTCCAAGTATCGTAATTATTCACAGTGATGAGTTTATAAGCACGTTTCACATCTTTCAAAGGCTAGAGCTGCTCTCATGGTAATGCTAACAACTAGTATAATAACAGTGCACTTCCTAGTTTTCAGATGATAAAAGGCTTTCATTAGATGCAGACAGTACATACACTGCCTGGCCAAAAAAAAAAAGATGGTCATACACTCTAATATTTTGTTGGACCGCATTTAGCTTTGATTACAGCACACATGCGCTGTGGCATTGTTTCGATTTCGCTTCTGCAATGTCACAAGATTCATTTCCATCCAGTGTTGCATTAATTTTTCACCAAGATCTTGCATTAATGATGTTAGAGTCTGACCGCTGCACAAAGCCTTCTCCAGCACATCCCAAAGATTCTCAATGGGGTTAAGGTCTAGACTCTGGTGGACAATCCATGTGTGAAAATGATGTCTCATGCTCCTGAACCACTCTTTCACAATCTAAGCCCGATGAATCCTGGTATTGTCATCTTGGAATATGCCCGTGTCATCAGGGAAGAAAAAATCTATTGATGGAATAACCTGGTCATTCAGTATATTCAGGTGTCAGCTGACCTCATTCTTTGAGCACAGACTGTTGCTGAACCTAGACATGACCAACTGCAGGAGGCTCGTACCTATTTGCTTAGTTTAATCCAGGTGTCAATTTTTTATTTTTTTTTTTATTTTTTTACCAGGCGGTGTAGTTGTCTTATATTGACATAAAGCTGCTCATACAATATGTCTGTACTGGGGCAAGATTATTATTATCCAACAATTATGGTAGATGCATAAGTGGCACAAAAGTAGATGTATTTATGTGTCACAATGGACTCGCAATTATCATTTAAAAAGTATGTCAAATGTGAGAAATAATTTTGAAGCACATTAGAAATCATCTGACTGCAGAGGCTTTGAATTCATATTTAAATGCCATAATTCTCTCTCATCCAAATTACTGTCTGATGAGCTGGAGCCAGGCAAACAAACCACGCTGTCCATACAAAGGCTCTACAAGCAGACTCTGAAAACACTAGATCAAAAATCAAACTCATATCACCACCGTAAAATCCTGAGCAAATATACATTTTTAAACTGTGAAAACTTAATTATCTATTCGGACGTTATTTTGGTCTGAAAAACCCTACGTGGTCTTCCTTTACCCTCATTAAAAGTGTTCATACAGTTAAACTAAATACAAACACTCGTGCGTCAAGCAGAGGAGAGTGTAAAATCGCATTTAGAAAGACTTAATTTGGACGCACACTCCTGGAATCTGGTGCCCACAGAACTAATGAACATGACCTCCATCCATAAACAAGGGCCAGACTTTTTTTTTTCTAAGATCAAATCAGTTGGGCCGATTCAGCAGAAGGTCAGAGGGTCAACAGAAATGGGTATAAAGTCTAGCATTTGGTCCCCGGGCTTTAGTAAACAATCAGACATGCGAGCATAACATGGACTAATTTATGTGTTTTAATTAATGTCACAACAAACGTCTGTCTTGTTGAGAGATTGTGATTTTGTCCACTGTCCTTAATCTGTGTACTGTGTGTCCTTTTAGCATGTCCAGCGCATGTTAATTCCCAAAAAGGACCTAGACGAATTTGAAACTAAATTGAAAAATAATAATTGGAATGAAGTGCCTCATAATCAAACGAATGATTGCTGCGACTTATTCATGACTAAACTGCAGACCTTATTAGACAAGTTTTTGAAGCAAATTAAACAACCACAAAGAAAAACACAGCTCCCGTGGGTGAGTGACACAGTCCCACGGTTAATCAAAAAAAAAAGGGGCTTTGCTTTCAAGACCTTTCCTTGACCAAACTTGAAATTGACTGATGTCTATTTAAGAAAATCGAAATCAATTTATTTAATTAATAATAAACAATAGCATAAAGTAATATCTCAGCTGATGTTCAAGTTGCAAATCTGTCATGATGTCAGTTTTCCCTGTCCTCCCGTGCTCTCTCCCCCTCCCCTACCTGTGTGTCTGGAGCTGGGTGGAGTGCCTGACTCCTCCCGTGCACACCTGGGGTGCATCAGCCTAATCACCACCACCTGCTGCTGAGTACAAGAAGGCTTGGCAGTCTACACTCGGGGCCAGACCGTCCGCGTGTAAAACGTGAATGTTTCTTGCTAAGCTTTGTTATATGGTACTTTCCGGCAAATGCTCATTTGGATTTATGCACCCTCCAGATTCCTGCCTCTACTCGCCCAGCTCCTGCCGCCACGTTCCAGTCCCGGTATCGCTTCCAGCTCGTCTTGTCTCCTGCTCGTCTCGTCTCCTGCTCGTCTCGTCTCCTGCTCGTCTCGTCTCCTGCTCGTCTCGTCTCCTGTCCGGTCCTGGTCTCTGGTTTGTCACCCGCTCCCCGCTCTGGTCTTCGTCTGATCCGCCTGCCCTGGTACCGCACCTGCTTCTATCCCCGTCCTGGTCCTGTCCTGCCCGCCTCTACCTGCACCGCACCCGCCTGACCCGTCTCCCGCTCCCCGGTTCCTGTACCTGCTCTTGTGACCTGTTTAAAGACTGCATTTTCACCGCTGTAAATAAACACTGTTAAAACTGCTCTGGTCTGCATCCTTTGGTCCTATCCGCACCGTTACGACAGAACGTCAAACCCGATGCCCTCTCCCGCCAGTTCGCCCTGGAGGATAGCCCGGTCACCGCAGAAACAATTATTCCCTCCTCGTGTGTGGTGGCCGCGGTCCATTGGGATATCGAGGACACCGTCCGAGAGGCCCAGACCAACGACCCCGACCCAGGTAACGGCCCTCCAGGTAAACTGTTTGTTCCCGATTCTGTCCGGTCTCAGGTGCTCCAGTGGGTCCATGCCTCCCGTTTCGCCTGCCATCCTGGTGCCGGTCGCTCTCTCTCCCTCCTCAGGAGACGCTTCTGGTGGCCCACGATGGACACAGACACCCGGGCTTATGTCGCCGCCTGCCAGGTATGTGCTCGGGCCAAGGCCTCCCACTCACCCCCTTCTGGTCTCTTGCATCCTCTCCCAGTTCCTCGTCGCCCTTGGTCCCACATCGCCTTGGACTTCGTGACGGGCCTTCCCCCTTCCCAGGGGAACACGGTGGTTCTCACCATTGTGGACCGCTTCTCCAAGGCCGCCCATTTCGTTGCCCTGCCTAAGCTCCCCACAGCCAAAGAAACTGCCGACCAGCTGACCAGTCATGTCTTCCGACTCCACGGCATCCCGGTGGACATCGTGTCCGACAGAGGGACCCAATTCACCTCTCAGGTATGGCGGTCTTTCTGCGACGGTTTGGGGGCCACGGTTAGCCTCACGTCCGGGTTCCATCCACAATCTAATGGGCAGACGGAGCGGGCCAACCAAGACCTGGAGTCGGCCCTACGGTGCACAGCCTCCGCCAACCCCGCGACCTGGAGTACTCACCTGCCCTGGATAGAGTATGCTCACAACTCCCTCGTGAGTTCCGCCACTGGTATGTCCCCCTTCGAGGCATCGCTGGGATATCAACCCCCTCTCTTTCCCACGGAGGAGAGGGACCTCGCCGTCCCGTCTGTTCAGCGCCATCTCCAGCGCTGTCGCCGGATCTGGAAGAAGGCCAGGGCGGCCCTTCTTCGGGCTGGAGCGCGCACTAAGGCGACGGCCGATCGCCACCGTGTCCCGGCGCCCGTATACCAACCTGGCCAGATGGTTTGGCTCTCCGCCAAGACGGTCCCGCTGAAGACGGACTCCCGTAAGCTGTCCCCCCGATTCCTGGGACCGTTTAAGATCATGAGGATCATAAATCCATCGGCGGTGCGCCTCCAGTTACCCCCGTCTCTCCGGATTCATCCGACCTTTCACGTCTCCCAGGTTAAACCAGTCCGGACCAGCGACCTGTGCCCTCCGGCCGATCCCCCACCGCCCGCCCGAGTCATTGACGGCCACCCGGCGTTCACCGTCCGCCGCCTGATTGACGTTCGTCGCCGTGGTAGGGGCCTCCAGTACCTCGTCGATTGGGAGGGTTACGGTCCGGAGGAGCGATCCTGGGTGCCCAGGGCACGCATTCTGGACCCCGACATGGTGAGAGACTTCCACCGCGCTCATCCTGACAAGCCTGGGGGTCCACCAGGAGGTGGACCTTAGGGGGGGGGTACTGTCATGATGTCAGTTTTCCCTGTCCTCCCGTGCTCTCTCCCCCTCCCCTACCTGTGTGTCTGGAGCTGGGTGGAGTGCCTGACTCCTCCCGTGCACACCTGGGGTGCATCAGCCTAATCACCACCACCTGCTGCTGAGTACAAGAAGGCTTGGCAGTCTACACTCGGGGCCAGACCGTCCGCGTGTAAAACGTGAATGTTTCTTGCTAAGCTTTGTTATATGGTACTTTCCGGCAAATGCTCATTTGGATTTATGCACCCTCCAGATTCCTGCCTCTACTCGCCCAGCTCCTGCCGCCACGTTCCAGTCCCGGTATCGCTTCCAGCTCGTCTTGTCTCCTGCTCGTCTCGTCTCCTGCTCGTCTCGTCTCCTGCTCGTCTCGTCTCCTGCTCGTCTCGTCTCCTGTCCGGTCCTGGTCTCTGGTTTGTCACCCGCTCCCCGCTCTGGTCTTCGTCTGATCCGCCTGCCCTGGTACCGCACCTGCTTCTATCCCCGTCCTGGTCCTGTCCTGCCCGCCTCTACCTGCACCGCACCCGCCTGACCCGTCTCCCGCTCCCCGGTTCCTGTACCTGCTCTTGTGACCTGTTTAAAGACTGCATTTTCACCGCTGTAAATAAACACTGTTAAAACTGCTCTGGTCTGCATCCTTTGGTCCTATCCGCACCGTTACGACAAAATCAGTCTGTACAGGATCTTGCATCTAAATTTCCAGATGATGCAGTCAGAAAAAATGTAAACCTTACCACTAACGAGAATTATTTTACCATTAGAGTCGATCAAGCAGCTGTATTAAAAACAACTTCTGATCTGAATACCACACTATCCAGAGACACACAATATGGATGTACCTTTCATAAAACAATATACATTGAATATATTGGTTATTGGTTCACCGTTTGACCCACATTGTCAAAGTTTCCATCAGAACTAGAAATATTTCCAGACACCTAAAAAAAAAAAAAAAAAACTCTTAATTGAAGCCTATCTTTAAGTCTGGGAAAACTGCAGATGCTAGTAATTACTGCCCAATAAGCTTCGTCCATGTGATGTCTAAAATATTAGAAAAAAATGTAGGAATGTCTCTGAACAACTCACTAAACACTTGGATAGTAGACACTTACACGCATAACAGTACGACTTTAGGCAGAATTATCCAACTGATTAACTCGTTCTTTCTCTGTCTAATGGCAACTTGGTGGGTGCAGTGTTCCTGGACTTAAAGAGAGCATTTGATACTGTAAATAATGACCTTCTCTCAAAATTATTATCTTTTATTCTTGGTTTGAATCATATCTGCAAGACAGGGAGCAATATGTAGTCACTGAAAATGCCACGAGTGAAATTAAGACAGGCATTCCCCAGGGAACAGTCCTTGGGCCAATTCTTTTCTACCTTTATCTGAACAATTTGTCTGAAGTGCGTCATGAAGTGGGCCAGATGTGTGCCGATGACATGGTGGGTTAAGTGTCTGGCAAAACCCTTGCTGCCATTCGTGCCAAATTAACCCAGAATTTGGAGAAAGTATCAGTTGGCTCAGTGAATAACGCCTGATACTGAATGCAAAAAAGACTTCTCTATTCTCTATTAAAAAGTTATTCTATTGCAAAAGACTTATGCAGAAGACAAATTGAACATTACCATAAAAGGAGAACCCATAGAGCGAGTTGAGCAAGAAAAATATTTAGGAATAACACTGGATTCTCAACTAAACTTTAAAAGTCATGTGAAAAACCTCACAATAAAAATGAAGGCAAGCATGAACTGCTAGATCAGAGAGTGCTTGTCCTTTGAAAGTGCCTGTGTCTTTTTTGATACCATGATCCTGTCACAGCTGTCGTATTGCACCACAGTCTGTTCTTAGACCAACTCAACCATCTTAAAACCTCTCGAGTGGCTCTAAAGTCGTTCTTATAAAAAGCACATCACATTTCAGCATTGTTCTATTTTATCAGCGCATTACATATTGATAATTTGTGTGATTTTAGCTATGTAAAGCTCATCTTTAAATGTTTGAATGGACTGGCCCCCGAACCAGTCCATACATTTTTGTAGTTAACATTTTTAAAAGAAAAGCCCTTCTGGGGACTGGTGGGTGGCTATAAACACTGTGATTAATTTATGTTTGTTATATTTGTCCCCATTCAATAAACATTATACATATATAGTCATCTTTGCAGCCAGAGCAGAACTCTTAAAATGTGAGTGATGATGTCACTGTGTCCTTCAGCCCTGTGTCACATGACTTGGTCCCCGGACAGTAGAGCCAAAGTGCATTTTTGTGTTTGGAACAGGAAGTAAATCAGCATCACAAATCACAGCTCCATATAAATGTTTTATATCTCCTTTCATAATGCATTCTTGGAAATCTCATGTCCTCCTCAAAAATGAAATCAGTCCTGTGAACGGACAGAGTGTATAACAGAATCCTGAAAAGAAGAAACTCATATGTTCAAACATTTGAAGGGAATATGCTTTAGGTGAATCAGAAAAGTATTACACTTAGAGAGATGACTTCTGTATTTTTCAACTTGTAGTTGGAAAATCGAAAGAGACAAGTAATATTTCTTGCTTAATTTTGTTCATATTAGAAAGAAAAAAAAATGACGAGATTTGGGGGGATTTTGGATATCTTATTTAGTATTTGAGTTAACTAGATCTTACAAAAATGGGCATAACTTCAAATTTCTCCTAAGCTTTTGAAGAAACATTACAATTTTTTGAATGTTCATAATCACACAATCCTTAATCAGTATTTTTTTTTTTTTTCTTCATGAAAAATAAACCTGGAATGAAATGGTAAATGGTCACATATACACCCACTTTTCCACATTCAACCCACTTAAAGTGCTTTACATAAAAATAATAATAATTAAAAAAAAACAACCCCCTTACCCATTCACACACACATTCATACATTCAGAGCAAGGGGGGCTGAGTATTTTTGCTCCAGGGCACAACAGTAGTATTCATCTGGGGGAACTGGAAGTGCACTGCCAACCTGTGGGTCAGTGGATCTGATCGCTCTACCAACAATGTTTATGCCAGGAGCTGAATTCGAACCTCCAATCTTTGGATCAGACAACTCACTGAGCTGTCTCCTTATCACACTTGTGTGATGTGTGAGTAAATCTACATATATAGGCCGTCTCCCTCCCCTAAGCTATAAATACTATAAACTAGATCTTACAATGAGTGGTATGTTCAAATTTCATCTCATTTTTTTTGTTCATCATTACTGAATCCTTAATCCATAATAGATTAAAATTCTTCTAGCATGTGACCAGCTTTATGGAATCAAGCTTTCAACAAACAAACAGATAATTTTACTACAGGTGTACATTTATGGTAAAAAATAAAAATAAAAAAAGATGATGATCCTGGCTTAAAATGACTTCTTTTTTTTTTTCTAAAATTAACAGTTATTATTTTTAACAACAATTACTTTTTTTTTTTTTTTTTTTTTTTTTTACTATGGCAAAATGTTGACCAGTTACTATGGTAGCACAGTGCAACCATTAGTAAACACTGACAAAAAAGTCTTAAAACTCAAGAAAAAAAATAAAATAAAAAATACAAAATGGATTAACCACACATGTTCTGGAGCCTGTGATCAATACAAGTGTTTATCTCCTCAACTAAAAAACGTGAGAGCGACTAACTAATTTGGCTAATATTAACTATGTTGTGACTGTAATGTTATTCAAGAGTCTTGTTTAACAGCACAGATCACCTCATCTTCGTTGTAGTCAGTTCGTTCTGATCAGATTGTGTTAAAGTAAAGCTCAGATTAAAGTTTATCTTGAGTCACAGCGCTTCAGACAGACCAGTGCCTCTATTTTGAATCACACCCCCAGAGTTGAACGTTGATGACATCAGCTGTAACGTATCAGTCATTGGCTTAATCAATAACTATAGTAGAAAAACCCTCTAGTTCTATATTGGAATTAAAGCATATCTCACAAATGAAGTCTCCACAGGACTAAACTGACTTGGGCGGCCTGTGCAGCTGCTCTTAGTTTGAAGTGGTCATTAATAAATCATGTAGAAAGAGTTAGGAGTGTGTTTTAATGAGCAGCTTCTGTCCTTCAGGGAGACCGCAAAGACACTAGAACAAAGTGTAAGCCGGAGCAGTGGACTCATGCGCCGGGAGAAGCAATATACTGCTCCAGAGGTCCAGAGGAAGACTTTTGTGAGAGGGAAGATGGGTCCAGAGGAGGTTCAGAGCTAGACGAGGTCCATGGCACAGGCGGTATAGAACCCCCGAGACTCCTTTTCTTTCAAAACTTCCCGCTACATATCTATTCCAAACTCTATTCAGGGACCCTTAATCTTAGCAAAAGACCTGGACATATTAATACTGCTGTTCCTTTCCAGTTTCAAAGTAATGAGAGCAATAATGAGCTCAGTATATTATCTATCTATATATTATTGGATCTATATTGTCCTTAATAGACATCTACATATTATGCTTAATGATACAGTGATATGATGAATGATAATCTGTGCGCAGAGACACTAGGGATGAGGGAGGTTAAATGTCTTACTCAAGGACACAACGATAGTATTCACGTGTGGGAGCGGGAATTACGCTATCAACCTGTGGATCAGTGGATCTCACCGTTCTATCAATGATGTATACGCCGAGAGTGGGATTTGGCCCGTCTACCTTCGGATCAGAGGACAGATGTATTTACTGAGCCTGTTTGAGTAAATCTACATGTATAGGTCGTCTCCCTCCACTTAGCTGTAAACGTTTAATTGCACTTTTTAATGTCATAAAGTGCTTATTTTTTATCTTTTTGTCTTCACCCGAGACAATGCTTTTAAATGTTTTTTAGTGACTGATAAAAATCTGTTCACGAGGCACTAGGCTGTGTGGGTTTACGGTGCAGATTAGCTGTAAATGGCATATTCATTTCTTCATCGACCGAGCCCTTAATGAGTAAATCCCTTTTGTTTAGAGTTTAATCAATCACATTCTGTTGGAGCGGCAGTTTTGGTTCTCACACCGGAGACAGCTCTAGTCTTAGCTCAGCACGCTCCAACAAGTCACTTCCCCCCGTGCAGCCTCCCTCATCATTTCGCTAATATCCTCCAGCGAGGTACTCCTGATTAGCTCAACATTGGGAAAGCAGGAACAGAGCACAACAGCCAGTCCATATGCACATTCAGAGAGCAAGTGCAGGGGTAGCTGTGGCTTAGTGGCTAAAGGGCTCGTGCACAAATCCAAAGGGGCAGTTTGAACCTCGTTTGAACCAGTCTGTTGTTGGGCACGCCACCTCACTGAACTTGCCTCGTTTGAATCTGGTGGTTGGTGGGGCCAATGGTGTAAAATGGCAACCTTTCTTTCTTAAGTTTACCCCAGGGAAACCATTGCTATAGAATTATCTTAACACCACCGAGTAGGATGAATTAATAATGTAATCTAAAGCAGTGGCTCTCAAACTTTTCACACCAATTACCACCAAAGAAAAGATTAGATTAGAACTGTATTTTCACTGTAGTCCTAAACAAGAAATTATCGAGAGGACAAAGAAGTGGATAAATTAGGCAAACTCACAAACTGAAGGGCTATCAAAGTACCACCTAAAGCAGGCATGCCCAAACTGTGGCCCGGGGACCAAATGCGGCCAAATGCGGACCCTCGGACTCAAGCTTCCGGGTGAATTGGCCCATATAACCTTAAACAGTACTTTTAACAGTACATTTCTGAAAATCTACTTTAACTAATATTTATTGTGTCCCATTGAGGATGTAAGCAAAAATAAAGGTCTAGTGGTTCAGTCTAATTTGTAATAACACAAATTTGAAGTATTCACTGTATTGGTGACCAGTCTATGCCCCTCAATCGGCCCTCAGCTTTGTCTGTGTTTTTATATGTGGCCCTTAATGAGAAAAGTTTGGACACCCCTGACCTAAAGTATCTTGCGTACCACCAGTCATGTACATACCATAGTTTGAAAGGTTCTGAATACATACAAGGCATTGTTTTTAATTAAATAATAGGGATTAGTGTTATATAGATCTTTTCCAAATGCTCAAAGTCACTTTACAGTTTTGTGCTTTATCCATTACTACCATCACGTGCACACTTGATGATAAGAACTACGACTACTTTTATATCCACAGCTGCCCTGGGACAGACTGACAGAAGCGAGGTTACCAATCTGCGTCATATCCGGCCCCTCTGACCACCACCAATCCCTCAATCATACAAGGCAATGTTTGCATGACCCAAGTGTGGCACCTTCCTGTCCACGTGCACACTCCTGGCTTCTTCACATGCACACTCCTAGTCCACGTGCGCTGTCTGGTTAAGCGAGGGGCGAAAGTTAATATTCTCTTCCTTTCTACAGGCCTTTCTTTCAACAGAGCTTTGCCTGAGGAACATCCACAAAGCCGCCTCCTGCTGCTGCGGCCAGAGTGCTGCTACGTGATCTAAAACCAATTCCACTATTTGAATACGCTAACATTTATTTCCTTATCTTTGCCTTGCAGTCCAAAAAAATCCAGGCTCAGCTGAAAGAACTGCGCTACGGGAAAAAGGATTTAATTTTTAAGGTGAGTTTAAACCAATGGCGTGTGGGCTGCGGGTACATGAGTCCGCGGTAAGTCATTCAGCACCTATTTGAATTGCACACAGGAAATACTACAAGCCAGCACTGTTCACTCACACAGAATATACAGACCACTCTATACATGTTGGCAGCCTTTGAGAAATGTGAGCAAAGACTGTTCATGAAATGGTTTTTCAATGGTCCAAAAAATGATTTTAAAAAACCCAAACATTTTAAAAGATCTGTAACCGCTTCACATTTTTCAATTGCTGCAAATAATCACCCCCTTTTTTATTTATATGAAATATTAAGTACGGTCAAAGTGATTTTATTCTATATTTCAGCCATGACATCAGCGGAATAGCCCCAAATGGCCCCAAACTCTACATGAATTTCTGATGGTCCTGAATAAGTCCTGGTTTAGACTTGTTTTAGTCATGGTCCCCCAAGCTACTACACAGTGTTATCTTCTTTATCACAAAGTTTGCCCTAGTGTACTTATATTAACAGATATAATATTGGTCTACTAAACATATATACAAAAATGTGTATATATTATAATGGGGGAAAAGGATGGAGTAGACTATTGCTTAATGGGCCCATAATATGCTATTTTCTGATCTGTTATGTTGTTTTCTCATCAGAAACATACCTGTAGTTGTGTTTTGTTTCATTCACACATGTCCTGCGTATTTAGACTGTGTCCTTCTCTCAAACACTCGATACACCTTCTCTAAAACATTTGGACAGAGTTTAAAAAGACAGTGGAGCACTTCCTGTTACACACAAGGTGGAACAATTCCAGCTTTAATTGCCAATCTCTACTGAACTATAGGTAAAAGTCAGCTGTTAACTTGAAAACTACCTCTTCATGACATCGCAAGGTGGAACAGAGCATTTTGAGCTTTGGTGACAAATATTTGTGAATGAAACAAAACACAACTCCGGGTATGTTTTTGTTCTTCTAACACACTAATGTGCACTGTAATAGGAATGTACATTTATATTTATTTATTTATTTTGGATAGCCCCTTGAAATGCATCATCTCTTTTTCAAAGGGGTCTCGAAATGAGTCCAAAATATACCCTCTTCAGCTTTTCTCCATGGAGACAAGCAGGCAGGGATACAAGGCTAAGTTTCAGGTTAGATCATCGTAGAGGCAACCCTGAATAGAAATAATTCATGTTTTTGTGCAAAACACATTATCACCAAAAAGAAAGTTGTTTAGGCTACAAATAGTCCATCCATCCATCTTCTTCCGCTTATCCAGAACCGGGTCACGGGGGCGGCAGTCTAAGCAGGGACTCCCAGACTTCCCTCACCCCGGACACGTCCTCCAGCTCCTCCAGTGGGACCCCAAGGCATTCCCAGGCTAGCCGAGAGACAGTCCCTCCAGCGTGTCCTGGGCCTTCTTCCAGTGGCTCCTCTCAGCATGGAGGAGTAGCGGCTCAACTCCGAGCTTCTCCCATGTGACCAAGCTCCTCACCCTATCTCTAAGGGAGCACCCAGCCACCATGTGGAGGAAACTCATTTCGGCCTCTTGTTTCCATGACCTTGTCCTTTCGTTCATTACTCAAAGCTCATGACCATAGGTGAGGATGGGAACACAGATTGACCGGTAAATTCAAAGCTTTGCCTTTAGACTCAGCTCTTTCTTCTCCGTGACAGTCTGGTACAGCAACGCTGCACCGATCCGCCTGTCAATCTCACGCTCCATCCGTCCCTCACTTGTGAACAAGACCCCGAGATACTTGAACTCCTCCATTTGAGGCAGAGACTCTCCACCCACCCGAAGAGCGCAAGCCGCCTTTTTCCGATCGAGAACCATGGCCTCGGATTTGGAGGAGCCGATTCTCATCCCAGCGACTTCACACTTGGCTGCAAACTGCCCCAGTGCCAGTACAAATAGTTTCAGACATAAATGACATCTTCACTTTAAAAGAACAAGCATTTATCCTCTCGTAAGTCTGGAGTCCTTAAGCGTCCTATGTTACGCAAAATTGACTCATATGAGCTTCTAGCCATGTTATAATGTTACCACATCAAAAATATTTTCAAGTTAACAGCTACCTTTTACCTTTGATTCAGTAGAGAGTTTAAAAACACAGTGAAGCACATATCATCCCACGGTGTGTGTGTTTGTTTTTTTTTCCATTTGAGAAAAGAGGGATCTTAAATATGCAGGGTTTGTGTTTAACATGTGCAAATGAAACTAACCACAACTCTGTATGTTTCTGATGAGGAAACAACATTATAGCATAGATTAGAAGAAAGTGTGATCTGGGCCCTTTAAGTTTCGACTTTGCTGCAGTTCTCTTAAAGCTCTGTGTATTGTTGCTGTGGTGACAGAGAGGACAGTTAACCTGACATTATATACAACCTTGGAGTTTACACGGCTTTGTAAAGAGCCTCAGTTATTTTCCAAAACAATCTTCTTTCACAATGTCACTATGGCTTTTATGTATTGTTCAATTGTTCAATGTGTATTGTTTTTTATTGTATATGGGGCCTTGATTTTCAGTAACTACAAGATGGTGTAACCAACATTTCACTTCATGTTGGAACTTCTACGTTTTAAACACTATAGCCGCTATAAGTTGCTAAACCAAGACAGGACACACAAGTTTCCCATTTTTCTTAGTGGTGTGGCCCAGTTTACTTCCATCTGAACACTGTTTTTGTGATTAAGACATTTCAGCTCCCATCCAGAAGCCATTTTTAATTTGATGTAACTGGCCTGAAGCATTGAGGGGTGTACTGCGGAGCTGGTTGGACATAGCCAGGCTTTAATTCAGTGAGCTGGCTTCTCAAAGTCTGAACCTCAGCTCAGAGATAACGAGTGTCACGAAGCAGGTTAGCCATAGAATTTGTAAAGCCAAAGTTTGAGATTCAGTGTGTTACGCTCACGGGGAAAGGGGGTGTGCTGTGTCAGTTTCACCAGTTTATTCCTGCTACCTCTTCTACTATAGTAACCCTGCTGAAAAGTGAGCCACCTTTGTGATACAGGAAATCCCGAATTTGATCTTGACTAACCCAGTTTAGCCACCGATCTCACTTTGTAATGAACCCCTCTGGGCTAAAACTTTATCCTAACTTGACTCTAAAAAGTTAGGTTAGAATAAAGTTTTAGAGTGAAACTGACCTGCGATTGTTTACACCTGAACATCGTTATAGGTCATTACGCCCCTAGTGTCTTTTGGTTGTCTCACCTGTCGCATTACTAAGTACCTGATTAGCATTTGTTTACTCTGTTGTTTTCTTATTATATGGCTTGAGAACACTTGTGTAAACTGCTGGCTGAGTCTACCATTTCTGTTCAAAGGAATTCTCTTTCTTCGCATAAATAGCTTCCTTTACTCCCCTTGAAAACCAATTTTTCTCTCTGCTTAAAATTTATGTGAAGAAAGAATGAGGGTTTACACCATCTCACTTCCAACTAAAATGCGTATGCCACAACAAAAAAAATCTTGTATTTTTGCGTGTCACAAAACTTTGACGGGTTTCAGGTCTTATATGAGCAGATATATAAAAATAAACTTTCAGGTGTTGCCAAAATGCACAAGTCACAGTTAGATCTGCTGCTTTATTTGTGTGTTACTGAAAAACCTTCTCTCAGCTCTGATGTAGCAGATTAGGTATCATTTAGAGATGCGCAGATCCAATACTGGTATCGGATATCAGTGCCAATACCAGTATTTACTGGTCGTATATTTGAATTTTTATGTATACAAAGCTGTGCTACTGTCTTCTATTGTTTTTATTTTAAGGAAATAAATGTGGTTTCAGTCCCTGCACTGGTATCTGTTGATATCGGGTATCGGCAGATACTTAAAGCTATAGTATTAGAATCGATATCTGGAGTGAAAAAGCTGCATCCATGCATCCCTAGTATTGTTCTTACAGTTTTGCAGTTTTATTACCCAGCATGCTTCACATCACATCTTACACAAATGTACCTAACTGGGTAAGCAAAGAAACCAGTGTCCTCAATCAACAGCTCCAATAGTACAGGATTCCTAGGGTTGCTGGTTCAAGTCCCAATTCTGGCATTTTGAAATTGCCATTATACACAGTCACTACCAGTGGCCTTACTCAGTGCACTGTATCTATTTTTAAAATATCTCTTGTTGAGTCAGATCATTCATAAAAAAGCCTAAACTACAAAATCAAAATATATGATTCAAGTACAGTAGATGCATGGTGTCTGAAAACTAAGCAGACAATTAAAAAAAAAAAATAATAATAATAATAATAATAAAATAAAAAATAGATAATTAAATGTTTTTAGGTAAATGTAGTAGTGCTCACCTCTGCTTACCCTGACTGCACACAACACTGGGTACAACACTCTCACAATGCTCAGAGAGGCAGACTGCTGTAGTTATCAGTGCTCACTTTGACAGAGGAGAAAGTTCAACATCTTGCACTTAGATTCATGCCCTGAAGTGGTTTGATCAATTTGTGTTGAGCAAAGCCGGCTGGTTACACAAGAAAATAGACTCCCTGCTCCCTATAGTCCATCATCTGAAAGCAGTGCAGAGTGGTTATTTGGCTACATTTGGAGATTTTTTATTTTTGAACACTAAAAAAAATGAATAAAGGCCTGTTGTGCTTGTGTCTTCTATACAGTTATAATCAATGACACCCGCGGATCAATATGTTATAATTTGCACATTCAAAATGTTGCAATATTCTAAAAGGATTTAATAAAAGAAACAAGTCTGCTCAATTCTGCGCTAGAAAAGCCGCAATGCCCAATGGGTCAAAAAACAAAAAAAATTGCCTAATGAAGGCCTAGTTGCTGAAACGTTGCTGCTCCTCTGTAAATAAAGCTCACTTACTATGAGTGCAGGATTTTTTTCTCTTTTTGATTTTGACGAGCATTACACACGCCCCTCGAGCACAACTGGCTTCAGAAATACAATGAGCCAAGCACCTTCTTTATGTTATCATTTCTACAAAAGATAAATGTTTATTTGTAAACGTAACCAAAACCTAACTTCCACCTGAAGGCTTGCCATCAGTGTTGGTACTGTATTGGCAGTTGGTGTCATCAACATTCCCTGGGGGTGTGATGCTAATTGGAGGCTCTGCTGTGTATGAAGCTCTGTTACTCAGGTTAGAATTTAATCTGAGCTTTGTTTTAACACAATCTGACCATAAAGAATCGACTTAGCTGGAACAACAACAGGTGATCTGATTTGTGCTGTTAAACAAATCCCCCTCAAATGATATTACAGTAACAAGCTAACTGTCATTAGCGAACTGTTTTTCATCCACTCTCACTGTTTGGTACAAAATCAAACATCTAAACAGAACCATGAATGCTCGGATTGACCACAGACTTCCATTTTGTATATTTTTTCTTGAGTTTCAACACTTAAATAAAACTTATCAGGCTGTGTTTGCTAATGTGTGCATCATGTGACCGTGGTAACTGCTGAACATTGCACCATAGAAATACATACAGTACACTTCCAACGTGATCTCACTGTAAAGTATTGGTTACATTGTATTTTCCCCTGAAATATCAAAAATGTTAATTCACAAATGCTGAACCTGATTATGTATACAAGTTGTTAGTTGTATATGTTGTGATGTCATCTGAAACTCAGCAATCAATTTGCTGAAAAAACTCCATCAGACCATCCCTTTGCCACGTGTAAAGAGCTGTGAGAACATAAATTATATATAGAAATGACTATTATATGAGAAATATCAATTGAATTTGTACTGAATGGAAAAGCAGAATTTGTAACTAAAACAACTGAAACATCCGAGTTATTTTTAAGTTGAGTTGATTGTGCAGTTTAAAATCAAATTGCATTTCATTTATTTCTGACTAAAGTCTCTTCTGTTTAGAGTTTAATCCGTCACAGTCTGAGGGCCTGTTTTGCACACACTATATCAGGACACAGTCACAAACAACCAGCTCTTTCTCCAAGCCTCCAGCAGAGAAATCTCAGCTATCACTTCATAGACTATTCCAAAATTTTAAGGTATGCTATGTAACTTTTCTGGCGGTGATTTGCCACCTGCTTCTTCCACAGTCAGGCATTATTTTTATACGTTTTACATGTATTCAATTACTGATGTTCTTTTTTTTTTTTTTAAACGAAAAAAAAAAAATTGGAAAAACATGCAGTAGCTAAATCTGGTATAGATAATCTTTTCTTTCACTAAAATGAATGAATTTATACACGGTCCCTGATTATTAAGGAAAGAGCTAAACCTGTTTGTCTCCATGGAAACTAATGCTTTAATCTGAACGCAACCATCCCAAAGCAGTAACGTGAAGTAGGGGTGAGCGATTTTCCTAAAAATATGTTGTTGCTTTTTCTTATTCATGAATACAAAGTAGCTTTATACCAAAACTGTAACTAAACTGTAACTACAACAAACGTCTTTGGACACTTCACTGTGATTGGTTAACTCCATCTGTCCATCACTCAAAGCATGACAGAACCTGACTAATACGAAAAGTGTGTGCGGAAAAGCGTCCATATAGAGTAGCACTGAATCAATGGGAATCAAATATCACTAAAAATCATCCAACAATATCATCAACCAACGATAAACCCACTCCTTAAAGTTGGACTAAACCACATTTCAAAGAGCCGTTAAACGAAGGGGAGAGTTAGAAGGGAGGAGGAGCAAGGTCTGGACATACGAGGAACAGTGCAGTCAGGTGTTTGTAATCAGAAACACCTGGCTGTAAACAGGGCAGTCATGCGTGATGTCACACAGTACTTGAACTTGCAGTGATTTACTGTTTAGTTCCACTTTAACAACCCCTGTTTTTACGCAGGGGCAGCAGCTCATGGACCTGGAACAGAAACTGACAGCAGCCAAAGAAGAACTGGAGAAGACTGCTCTGGATAAGGTAGAAAAAAAGTTACTTACAATAAAAGAAAAATGAGTAAGCTAGTGTTTAATGTTTAAGCTTATTTCATTTACACTACCATTCAAAAGATTTGTTTGATGTTTTTATGGTTATTTACATTATAGATTCTCACCGAAGGCATCAAAAGTATGAAGAACACAAATGTAATGTAGTACACAAACATTACTACAAGTTTAGATTCTTCAAAATAGCCACTTTTTACTTTGAACCCTGATTTGCACTTTTGGCATTTTTTGACTCTGACAAGACCATAGACTGTATATATAAATGGATCTGCTAACCACTGCGTTCCAAATGGGAAGTGATCATGGGCGCACTTCCGACTCCATCCACTCTACCTCAAACTCACTTCACATTAGAAAACTGTCGCCCCTCTCTCTGTAACTGCTCCTTTCAGGCTCGTCATTTTAGTTTTAAAATGTTCGCATTATCTCGCGCTAAATGATCCTGGTATTTTTATTTTGCTATTGTGTCTGTAAATCAAGATATGAACATTAATAACAGACAAATCCGGCGCCTTCTTTCCCCGAGGTCACTCCTGCTGGCGTTAGCAACAGGTTTGATTGACAGCGTTGCTAGGCACCCACTCCCTGCTAAACCAGTGTTATGGGCGGCAAGAGGTGTTACCTTCAACAGCCTCGCTCCAGATTGACTCTTTAGTTGCTATGATACTCACAGTCGGGTGACGTCACACTCTCTTAGTCCACTTCTTTATGCAGTCTATGGACAAAACACGTCGTTTCAGAGAAGATCATTGAGAAAAGGCCAAATGTTTGCAGTGCTGTCGACAAAGCAAAGGGTGGCTACTTTACGGATTTGAATGCATTTTTAAAGATTCCTTACATCTTGCTTCATATATTTGATGTGTTCAGTATGTATGTAAAATGTAGAAAGCAGTAAACATAAAAACAAACATTGAATGAGAACGTGAGACCAAACCTTTTACTTGTAGTGTCTATACTCATTGTGGGGAAGATGAGTAATCTAACCTGTCTAACACACTTTAACCTCTTTATGTTGCAGGAGTCTCAGCTAAAGGCACTGAAAGACACAGTTCACATCTGTTTCTCGGCTGTTCTCCACAACAACAACCAGGCTGGCAGCCCGCATTTCCCTAGCAACCCCAGCGCTCTGTTCAGATACTCGCCCCTCCTCAACAGCTCCAGGGTCACCTTCCAGCAGCCACACGCAAAGGTACGGCAAACGCAGACAGTCACCGGGGTTGCCACATTGTAGAGAGAAACAGTCGCAAAAAATGAATACATAATAGAATGTAGAGTGTCACTGGTGAACAAAAGCCAATGAGTGGAGCTTGTTTTTAATTATCATCTTGAATAATAATAGAGCAAAGTTGGTATTTTAGTGATTATTATGACAGAAAAGTGCCTCTCAGGAGCAAGTCAAAAAGCAAAATGGCAACCAACAACTTCTCAAATTTGTTATCAACCTGTTATAATTTTAAAGGCTCTGTACCCGATTTCCCTCCATGTATCTGAGCAAAGTTTGTCTTGTCCCAGTGCAGATATATTCTATTAGCAGCTATTGATGTCAAAATATGTCTACTATTTACTGTCTGCATCTAATTACAAAGCATTTTCTTATCTGTTGTTAACTTTACCGTGATAGCGAAACTCTGGCCTCTGAAAGTTGTGAAAAGTGCTTATAAACTCATCCAGGTGAATAATTAGTATGCTAGGAGTGTGTAAGATAAGTGAGGAATGATTTTGGACCACTGCAAACCCTTTTATATGAACTAGTTCTGTTTTTCACATTTTTAAGACAGTAAAAATCAGGTACAGCACCTTTAATGGGTGTATTAACATGTGATAACATAAACTCCATAAAAAACAGTATCTTGATGAATTTTATATTTTTGTACTCTAATCTCCATTGCAAAACCTAACATTACATCTGTGTTACGCTTAAAGCAGGCATGCCCAAACTGTGGCCCGGGAGCCAAATGCGGCTCTCAGACCAATTTTTCTTGGTCCTCAAGCTTCCAGGTGAAGGTCTAGTGGTTCAGTCTAACTTGTAATAAACACACAGATTTGAAGTATTCACTGTATTGGTGACCAGACTATGACCCTCAATCGGCCCTCAGCTTTGTCTGTGTTTTTATTTGTGGCCCTTAATGATAAACATTTGGACACCGCTGGCTTAAAGGGCCCATATTACTATATTTTCTATAATGTTGCTGTTCATATCAAAAACATACCTGGAATTTAGTTTCATTCACACATGTTTAATACACAAACCCTGCATATTAAGGCTGAGTTCTTCTCTCAAACAGAAAACCACCTTGTGATGTCATGTGGTAATACAGGAAGTGCTCCAGTGTGTTTTTAAACTCCATACACCTTCACTAGAGATCATTTGGATAATTTCAGACCAGGAAATGCCAATCTCTTTTGAACAATTAAAAGGTAGCTGTTAACTTGAAAACTACCACAGTGACATCACAAGGTGGAACAGAGCATTTTGAGCTTTTGGCGATGTAGACAGACTGACCTCTAATCCAGTTGTATCTGTGGTCCGTTGGCGTCAGACTGTCTTATGCTGTGTTCACTTGTGTTTAGTGCATAGTTGATAATAGCATGTGAGTCCTGTCTGAGCCTCCACACTCACAATCACAGCAGAACGGATCCCAGTTTAATCCCTTTAGCAGGAGAAGAGCTGTTTGAGGAGGGAGCCGAGAGGAGCCCAGTCAATGAAAGTAACGCATTCCTCATCAAAACACTGCACATGTTTGGATAGCCAATGTGTATAGTCAGAAAGTTCTTGAATCTGAAGATATTAAATTTTTAAATGGCACTGCATGCTTGTTTTATGTTGTAGGCACTTTTCACGATTCCACTTGGCTGTTTCCAGTTGCATCAAAAGTGCGGATGTTCACTTACCATCCCATTCATACTCTATGGGGAATTAGCAGAGTCACGCTAAAATACATCAATAGATAAAGCTGGGGTATCTGATTTTCAAACTGTGCAAGGAGGAAGTAGCTGCTTAAATCAATCTAACTTGTTTCCAGCTCTCACAAACCGTTTGGCACAGCATTAATAGTAATATTCACGATTTTTGGTCAATTGCACAGCTTTAGAGCAGATTTTCAGATACAAAGTGAAGCGTAAGCATCATAAAGTGACTCACATGGCTCTTTCTTACAAGTTGAGAACATAGACTGTATAAAGAAGTGGACTAAGTGAGTGTGACGTCACCCATAGCGTTCGGCTCCAGTCAAATGAAGCTCATCGAGGCTAGAAGTTATAACGGTGAATTTGGAGCCGATTTCCATATTTGATTCCAACTGCGAGTATCATCGCAACCCGAGAGCCAATCTGGAGCGATGCATTTGAAGGTAACGCCCATTCGCTTAGCAACGCTGTCAATCAAACCTGTTGCTAGCGCTAGTGGGAGCAACTTCAGTGAAAGAAGGCATCTGATTTGTCTGTTACTAATGTTCATATTTTGATTTACAGACACAATAGCAAAATAAAAACACCAGGATCATGTAAAGTGGGTTAATACGAACATTTTAAGACCAAAATTACGAGTCTGACAAAAGTAGTTACAGAGACGGTTTTCTAAAATAGATTGGAGCCAAAAGCGCGCCCGTGATCACTTCCCATTTGGAACACGGCGGTTAGCACGTTAGCCATGTCCATTTATATATACAGTCTATGGTTGGTTATAGATGAAATGTTTTTATATTTAGATGAAGACATCGTGTTGTGGTCTGATATTTGTCACAACGCTCTGCCTTTGTACGAATGAACACAATTTACATATTTATGAGAAAAATGTTGGGTAAATTTCAGCTTTAGAGCTAAGTAAATAATCACAGCATGTTCAGATCGTTACGAGTGATGTAGCTGCTTCACCAGAGGGAAATGTGTTTGGTTTAGTTGCCATTTCTGTCTCTAAGCTAACGCAAAGCTAACTGAAATAAAATTGAATTATTAATGTTAAAAGCGCACTGCAATCGGAACTATTCTCCATACAGAAACAATCGACTTGCCATTAGTTGTATTTTTATAGTTTTTGATGTTCTATTTTGAGTTGTATATTAGGTTAGCATTAGCTTTGAGACACAACGCCTACTTTTATAAACACAGACGTATCTTTTGGTGAATTATTTACACTGTACATTAAGGTCTTATCATCTGTAACTCACTGTTTGCTCTGTGGTCTTAAATTATTGATTTAGTTTAGCGATGCCAGGCTATTACCCCATAGAGAAGGAATGGCAAATGAAGATCTGTACTTTTGAGGCAACTGGAACTAGCTCAGTGGTTTGTGAAGAGTACCTATTTAGCCTGTCACATTAATTATTATATCGACTTATCGTTCAATATATGAACACTGGAACAATATATCATGAGGCTCAATATGTATCATGAGTTTTAGGGAGATTTGGGGTATTTTTGTTGTAATACGATACGATTTGAGCTGTAGAGGGGTGAATAAGTCCCTTTTATGGCTAATTATTAGAACATTGAAGTATTTACTGGTTGCAGCCGAAGACTGTATAAAGAAGTGAACTAAGCGAGTGTGACGTCACCCTTAGCGTTCGGCTCCAGGCAAAATGAAGTTCATGGAGTTTAGCAGTTTTAGGGGTGAATTTGGAGCCCAGTTTCATATTTGGAATTCTGACCGCGAGTATCATAGCAACCAAAGAGCCAATCCGGAGTGAGGTTGTTGAAGGTAACGTCCCTTAATGCTCGCACCACTGATTTAGCTCGAAGTGGATGCTTAGCAATGCTGTCAATCAAACCTAACGCTAGCAGGAGCGACCTCGAGGAAAGAAGGCGCCTGATTTGTCTGTTATTAATGTTCATATCTTGAATCACGGACACAATCACGGAATAATAAAAAAAACTAATAAAATAATAAAAACACCAGGATCATCTAGAGCGGGTTGATACGAACATTTTAAGACCAAAATGACAAGCATGACAGCAGCAGTTATGGAGAGAAGGGCGACAGTTTTCCAATGTAAAGTGAATTGGAGCCAGAGTCGACGGAGCTGGAACTGCAGCCATGCTCACTTCCTATTTGGAACGTGGCGGCTACCATGTTAGCTATGTCCATTTATATATACTGTCTATGACAAAATAAAAATAAAATCTGTCAACTGGACAAAACGTTGTAGGGGTGAAGACGTTTCGCTGCTCATCCAAGCCGCTTCTTCAGTTCACCGTCATGCTAGCCACTAAAAAACAAACGGCTAGTAGCATCCATGTCCTGTTAGTGTTGTTAGCCCTAGCATCTGCTTCAAACCAAACCTTACAGAGAATCACAGTGAGGTCTGGCCTCACACCTGTTTTGGATTAGTAGCTAACAACATCTCGACGCTAAAAGAAAGTAAAGAAAGAATAAAAAACACAAAAAATACAGTCTATGGTTGCTACTCATGTCTTTTAAGGAACCGGTCTATTTGCATTATTTAAATCTTAGTGGTATAAAGTAGTCTGCATTATCGTTTATCCCAATATGTCTTTGTAGTGATATATTGTGCTTCAAAATTTGTTATCGTGATGGATCTATTCACTATTTTGAAAGAAATATCTGATCCGAAATCCCACACATCTTAGACCAGTCCCACACCTTTAGAAAAACGCATTGACAAAATCCAAACCTGTCCCCAGTTGCTTCATTGCATTGGGTTTGTGTGAAGTCGGAGCCTGTCAAGAGTCTAAAAATAGCCTCCATTCAGACCACTGTCCACTGTGATGCCTCAGAGCCACAGGAGAGGACAGTGAAGAGGAAACCATCTTCTATTCAAGCCCCAGGAGGCCACTTTGACCCAGTTAAAGAGGGCGCCGCCTTCTGCAAAACTGACGACATAACATCTCAGAAGAATTATGCTTCGGGCTGATATTTCTGTCAAAATGGAATTATTCACTTGTTCTAGTTCCTGGATACCTTCTGTAGACTTGTGTTTTTATGTGGGAAAATATAGTCTTTAATGGTTTATCGGCCTTGTAAAAATGTAAATGATCTGTGATATTAACAGTTCAGAATTTTAATAGAATCAGTTAAATCACTTAAAAAAAATGGTAATCTTTTGTATTCTAGCAAAGGTTGTTAGAACTCCAGCTGCTGAATCATTGAGGAAATTAGAAAGTTCTTTACAGTCAGTAGTTATTTAGCGGATTTTACTTTTTAAAGGTCCTATCCCCAATTTTTTTTTTTTTTTCATGTATTTGAGCAAAATTGGCCATGCCCCAGTACAGATGGAGTAGGCAAGACAAGCCAAGGTACACAAAGTAATTCAAAGTGCTTCACAGAATAAGAATCACAATACAAACAAATCGAAACATAAATAATCATCATAAAATTAACCTTAAAAGAAAAGAGTGCAGAATAAAAAACTTCTTTCATATGCACAAACAGAACCCTTTCGAGCTTGGATTTAAACCAGAGGTGCCCAAACTTTTTTTTTATTTTTATTTTTTTATCAAGGGCCACATCTTAAAACATATTCGAAGCGGAGGGCCACGGACCGGTGAGCAATGCAGTGTGGTGCTTTATACACAGCTTTGACAGAGCCGCTGTGTATTAACAAGGCTTGAAACACATCCATTTTAGGTCTGTGTCACACTGCAATGTAATGTTTGAGGTTATAGTTGCAGGAATAGTTTAATTTGCTGTTAAAAGTACCAATAAAGGGCCAATAAAAACTGGTCTGAGGGTCGCATTGGGCCCCCGGGCCATAGTTTGGGCACCCCTGAACATTTTCAAAGTAGAGGCCTGTCTCACATCTTCAGGTAACAATAAGTCCACTGTGCGCTGTGTGCATCTAATTAGAAAGCATTTTATTGTCCGATGGTCAGAAAGTGTGTGTTAGCCTGCTAGTTGTTGTTAGCTTTATCGTCAGGCCAAAACTCAGAGCTGGTAAAACTCTACTTCACTCAGAATGCATAAGGTAAGTGGGAAGTAACTTTGGACCACTGCAAACCGTTTAAAATGTACTACTTCTGTTTTTCATGTTTTGCTTTAAATATGTGATTTTAAATTGACTTTTAGAAACATTGGTATGGTAAGCAATAGTAATAATAACAAAATCATAAAGCTTACTTAGTACTTTGTAGGATTTTGAAATTTGTCAGTTTGGGGTGTCTTTCGTTGACTTTTAAGACGTTAATCATTTGAAAACCAGACATGAAAACCTTATAAAACAGGGACAAAAACTAGATCACAGGTTTTAGGACAGTGCAAACATTTGTTCAACCATCAGTTTTATTTCACTTATTTAAACTACATGATTGGAATTGACTTTTAATTAAATTTATTTCCAATTGCTTTGATGTGCTCTCTCTACAGGACATTTCCAAAGTTCAGAGAATTGTCACGGGTACAAAGTCAGCAGCTAACACAGCACGGAGAGAGGAGGCGGCGGTACCACAGTGTCCCAGGCAGGATGGGAGCGAGTGTGGGCACAACCAGCCAGAGCAGCCAGCTGGAGAGAGGAAAAAGCAAACGGACACAGAGGAGGTGAGTGGGAACATGCTTTCAACACCCAAAACCAGGACGCCTAAGAAATAAATAGATCAAAATAAAAGTAGGTTTGTCAAAAATATCATCCAAAATCAGATACTCATCGATGATAAAACTCAATCAAAACTTGATATTCATTTCTTATTCACAGGACAGAAATGAACCATTCCTGAATAGCTTTAGAATGATCTAGGGGTGTGTCAGAACAAGTATAAGACCACACAGACTAATATACACCCATGGAGCCTACCTGGATGACTGAGGGGTTACACAGATATAAGACCACGTGGTAATATAAAAGAAAATACTATGGTTTAATGTTGAAAATGACATTCTGTTGTGTTTTTACTATCATCGCAGTATCGGAATTGGTGTTGAGTATCGAGTCTATTCCTTATTATCGAAATTGAGTTTGAAATTTTAGTATCGTGACAACACTATGATACAGCCATATGACTTTCTTCCACAAAAAAAAAAAAAAAAAAAAAAAAACAAAAACAAAAAAAAACAACTTAAACCAATATCACCAAGATCCCATTAGTGTCTTTCAAACACTGTCAAAATGGACAACTGATGATTTACTAGTCATAATTTACTGTAAATACCTGTATTTTGGGGGCAACATCAGTGGCACAGTTGTATGCTCCCTGAAGCCAGAGGTTATCTGGTTCAAATCTTGCCCAAACATAGTGTTGTTGTTTCCATGTGCATGACATTTTATCTGCTTTGTTGATTCCAAATTAATTGCAACTAATGTATTATTTATATATTATTATTATGAAATTATTAATTATATAGGATCACATATTCTTATGATGGGTCAAATGCAGAAGACTAATTTCCCTACAGGGCCAATAAAGTATACCTTAACCCCAATCTTTGTAATACACGGTCTTTTGTTTGACGTTTATCTCTAATCACGATAAATGATATGTTAATTTAATTTGTAAGGCCAAAATTCTACTGACAAACGGCCTGTGTGAGAAAACGTATGAATAGAGTTAACCCAAAATTCGTCAAACCGGGAAACTTGGTTCTTATACCTTTTCTTAGTAAGATTTGAGCAGTAGAGAGTTTAATAAATAACTTTGACGACTCATTATAGATACAAACAAAGTAGTGTGTTCTGTTATTCAAATCATGTTCAGAGATAATCTACATTAGGGTGATTGTGTTAGTGGCATTCATTAGTTTCAATATTATCATCCATCGTGTATATTTTATTCTGCAGTATATCGCACTTCAAAATGTGTTATCGTGACAGGCCTAATTCCACCTGCAAACCTATCAAAGCAAATCTATTCAAAGCTTTCATTCTGCTTTGGGAGCCACTGCTAACTGCCTGGAGTCGGTCCCTCTACACAAAGCCAACAGTTTGTCAGACACAACTGTGCAGCATGGGCCCGATCAGCGCCGCTCTCCTCCCCTCATATTATGGGATGGAGCCGCACCTGTCGAGAGGTGGCAGATGGCACAGTAAACAATCTCATTTCACCTGACTGCATCTGAACCTGGGCCGTGCATTCCAATCGGTTCTGTTCTAAATTTAGACCTGATTTGCAAAAGAATCCATCCATTTTTCAAAAGCTGTCTCACCCAATGACGGATATGAAGTCTGTTTGGAAAAGAAGATTATGATTGTGATTAGTAAGAAAAGTTTTGGTGCATATTGAAGCGCGCTGTTTTCAAGTCTGCAACTTTACGTTTTGTTAAAAAGGGTTAGTATTTTACTTCTGTGGGGTTAACTGCTAACACATAACATATTTAGATCACCATGTTGTCTTTTATTGTTTTTGAAAATGCTATATACGCTACAGACAGGGTCAAATTGCTGTATACAGTTTTGTTTCATGTTTTTTGCATATTTATGGAGAATTGGATGAGGAAGGGTTCACAGAATCTTAAAGCTAACCCAAAGGAGTGTTCGATTAGGGCCTGAGTGAGAGCTAAAATACTCACTAACTCTGTGCTGTGACCAGTTCAAATGCAATAACACTGAGTTTTAATAAAAAAAAAAAAAAAAAAATCAATGCCTCTACAAAAGAAAAGTGTTGAGAAGATTTTATGTGTTAAGAGTAAGTGTCAAGGCCGAGTGAATCATCTGTTCATTAGGCTGATGATTAGGGATGATTCACACCTGAAACTTCACCAAGGTCCAGACTTTACACCGCCTCCTTCAAATCTAAACTATCAGACTTTTTCTGCCACTGTTTCTACAGTCGTCTTGACAACGGGAGCATGATCGATTGTATAATAGTGTTATCTGCAGCAATGAGGTCTAAAATAGCTAAATATTTTGTTTTTGTTGTGTGGTGACTTTAATTTTATTAGAATGCACTTTACTGCTTAAAGAAAGTTCCTATAAGTTGGCTCCAAAGTTTCAGGAGATGTTTATTGTGCTGACTTGAAGTGACTTAAAGTGGAGGATCCTTTGTCTCGACCCCCCCTCACCCGCTGTGTCTGGCCCGCCCATTGGTTACGGCCGACATGCATCAAAGAAGTGTCATCTATAATCTGTATCTCTGTACAGTATGGATCTGCACACACAGACTCTTGTCATTATGTACTCTCTGTCCATACTGGAGCAGAGCTGATTTATACTGGAGCACATGCCCCAGTGAAAAGGGTCTAGTGACGGCCCTGATATGAGTTTAACTTGGCCTACTAGGGTCACCTACTTATCTCCATGGAATTAGATACATGTAGTGCCATGATGTGGAGGATTATAATCAAAGCTATAATCTGTACCCTCTACCACAGAAGATCCATAGTGCACTTTTTTAAGCTTTCACGTTTTTTTTGTTTTTGTTTTGTTTTTGTTTTTTTCTCATCTAAAACATATTTCAACAGTTTTGCTTTTGTTTTTTGTTTCTCTCAATTACATACTAGCCCTCTAGAGTTCAAAACATTCATGATGTCACTTGGTGGTGATCCAGGATGTCCACAATTTTTTTTCATACTCTTTTGGATCATTTCTACATTCTACTTGTGTTCTCCTTGTGATTTGTCTAAATTTAGAAACATCAAACTGCTTCCCTCTTAAGCAGTATTTAATTTGTCAATCAGACTTTTCCCGGAACAAAAACTGTCTTTGGGACCGGTGTCCTTACAAGGTCAAAACTTTACAGTAGGTGAGCAGAAGGCCACTGAGGAAGGCCAAAATACAACACAAGCTTGCTCAAATCTAAACAGCCATTTTATTTGTCAGAGAACATGTTTTATACATGTATTGTGTTCATTCTGACTCAAGTCACAGCAGCACCTGCTACTGTAACCACGCCGTCCAGATGCCCTCCCAGGTGCTCTCTCTCCTCACACAGTCCTCCCCTTCCCTCGTCTGCACACTGTGTGGGCTCTACTACAGTTTTTGGACCAGATTTGGATTGGCGCAAAAGCTGCTCATTCACACAAGGCTGTTTACAACGCTACAATGCTCAGTCTGATGGATGCCCTCCCACGCGCTCGCTCCCCAACCCCACATTCACTCCTTGTATCGGCTCAATCTGACACTGATCTACAGTAATTGGAACAAAAAGTTGTTCAAAAGCTGCTCATTGCACACCACAGCCTAAAGCATGTGACTTTAACTGTATTTAGTCCTAACCGTTGGTGGAACGCACTGTGACAGTTGCCAGATCCTGTTCCGACTTGTTCCGGCTCAAATGAAGCCCTGCTCTGAAGGCTCTGTATAATTTGATATTTTTCAGTTACTGCATTTTTGTTACCTGAAATGTACTTTTTTGGTATCTATTTCTGTATTAATTGTTATACAAAATAACAAAACAGAAACATAATATATTTCATATATTTCATGAAATGCTATTTATTTTAATGAAAACTGTACTTTTTTATGATTCATGCATGGGGACATGCCTCGAAACAATCTATTGTGCTCTGCTTTCTCTCCACCACACACCAAAACCTGTTATCAAAAGGACTTTTTGTTCTCCTGTATTTAAATTTGATCTTTACCAGGTTTTTGTTGGTACTGCCTTTTTAAGAGTCCCCAGCCCTGTTCACTTGTAAGTGTACTGTAGTATTACTGTATAATGTTAAAACCTCTTGATGTCTTCATGTACGGTGGTAATTACCTTTGACCTTATCCCATTGTGGACGACAGTGAAAGGATCAGGAATAAAGAATACTTTATGTATGTTATTGTCATAACTGCACATTCAGAAGTTTAATTATCTCTGTTTCCACTTAAATAAAGTAGCTCTTATTGATTTATTTTTCTTCAGCGGTGTGTATGTCTGATGAGTTTAGTTGTGTAGGGATGCACAAAAACACTTGACGAAAACTATTATTTCCAATCAAAAGTTTAAAGGATTATTTCAAAACATTCTGGTTACATTTTATAATAATTACACTTTTAATTTGCCTTCATAAAGCATGTTAAGCCTATTAAAGATGGGGTATTTTGCAAAATTGACCATGTTATAAAATTCCCTTGTCAAATACATGCCTGAAAAGGTTGTAGATGTCATCCCTGCATGTTTGAGTAATTTAGCGATGTGTCCCAGGCTCTATTTGAACCCTCTTTACGGTTAGCTGTAAGTTTCTGTCCAATTCTCAGCCCTCAATCCTACATCACCCAGTCCATAAAAAATACAAAAGCCTAATACAAAACAATACACTGCAACTTCACAAACCTGACGCGATGTGCAATAGTTTCATTAGCGGGGCACACTCTGTGTTGTGTTAGTGCTGTGAAGGGAAAGCAAAGAGGGAGAACTCAAAGTGTTAAAAAAAGACTTATAAAACTTAAAAAAACATGTAAATAAAGTGTCATTCAAGCTTAGTAACTATTTCATTAATGCCCTAACTCTAACATCGTACCCTCAATCATTTATACGTGCTTTTCACAGCTCTCTGGTATGCTAATGGCGCACTTCCTCATTATTGGACAATGAAATGCTTCGTAATGAGATGCAGACTTAGTTTAACCTCGAACTTCACTGCTTATATAGTATATCTGTACCAGAGCCTGACAAATTTAGCGCAAATACATGGGGAAAAAAATCTGGTGTAGGTGTAAAATAAGGTGCAGTTACTATCAAGTGGTACCAAAATGTCTGTATTTTGACACATGCCAGTCTTGTATTCACTCTGAATCTTTCTCCATTTCAGCAGAGGAGCGCAGAGCCAAGAGGGACAGCCTCAGCAAAGCATTCAGATGTGGATTTGGAGGAGCAGACGGAAATCAAAAACACAAAGACACACAAATACAACTGAGAAGGACCAACAAACCCATGCACAACTCCGGCCCTGGCTGAAGATGTCCCAAGAGCACACCACACACTGATACATTCACACACAGACACACACACACACAGCAGTTCTGACAGACCGGGGAAGGGCATCTGGGTTTGGTCTACGACATTGGGCAAGCAAAGATTCGGATTTTGACCACAATGTAAACGCACACCTTTTTAAATATTCAACGCACACAAAAGACGTATGGTAAGATGTAGGTCATGCTCCTCCACAGTCGCTTTTCCAGAGATGACCTGTATCGAGGGAGAAAATGCAATCTCAGGCAAAAACAAGACGACAAACACAGGTGTTAATAGAACATAATCATTTCTTACCAAACACTGACCTGATCTCGTGACTAACAGTTGCATTCCCAGAGATGACCACATAAAGTTTGAGGCGATGCATAGCAAAACAAACCTAGAGCACGTTAGCAATAGCCGTTTCGTGTTTATTGAGACACGGCACTCACTTCAAAATAAAAAAAACTAAAAACATTGTATATCCAGTGCAGAATGGGTCTAACATCAGCAAAACTCAGTGTGTTCTAAAGAGGGACATTAAAACGAGGTAAAGAGGTGGAGAGTAGTGAAATAAATGCTAAAAAGCGTGCGATAAACCGTAAGTACCGCACTAGAATTTCTTGGAATCAAAACAACTTTCTAACTAGCCTTGTTAGTTTGCACTGTGTGAAGTTAATTTGTTTGTTTCTCTGATTGGTTACTTAAACTGTCGATCTTCTGCGCATCAAAATCAAAAAGTTTCAAGTGAAGATGAGCTTTGGGTAATGACTTAATGACAAGATCGGAGATGCAAGAGGTCGTAATGACGTTCCTCCGCAGGGTGGCTGGGCGTTTACTTAGGTGACTCGGGCATTACCCTGGACACGCTGGAGGGATTATGTCTCTCGGCTTTCCTGGGAATGCCTTGGAAGTCCCCGGAAGAAGTCTCAAGGAAGTCTGTGTGGAGAGGGAGGTTTGGGTGTCCCTGTTCAGACTGCCTCTGTCGCCCATCCCCGGATAAAGCGGAAAAAAGTTGATCAAATATAGAATAAAGAAAATAACGAGTGAAGCCGACCCCAAGCTAAATATACCAAGCAATAGATTTGCCTGTTGACTGAAAACGTCTTATCAGTACCACACAAACTCTTCCGTGTCAAAGTGTCCGAGCTGTTGACCAAACCTGAAGCCCCTGACCCTGAGCTGGCAGCACACATACAGACACACATGGAGCACTGTCTGAAATGACTGGACTGAACACGTTCACAGTAAAAAAGGCATGCGTTCTAGAAGTTCTTTTTACGGTAGCTCTGGTCTCCTGTTTGAACCTTGATTTGTCGTTTCTTGAGTTTTTCTTCTACGTGAGGACACTGCTTTCTAAATGTGTGATCTTTCTAGAAAACCCCTTTGCACTGGTGAGCCCTGACTCTGTATCTGTGACGAGTGTATGAACTGACTATGTAAAATATTCTTATTAATACTACTACTCTCCCCAACTTAGAGCATTGTTTCTCACTCATCCTAGCCTGGTTGATTTACTCCACATTTTTAATATAGAGGCTCAAGTTGGCTGGCCAACTCACGCTTACACTTTTCCTCTGCGGCTTTGGCTCAGTTTCTCACAATCTAATTCACATGTGTTAAAGCAGAACTAAGTAACTTTCAGTGAGTGCTCCCCCTGCAGCCCTCCTACACTGTCAGGGAACAGACTCAAAAGCATTTTCTTTCTTTTTTTATTGAAATAAGACAGTATAATCATATACAAAAACATATAACATTACTAAATATTTAAAAAGAGCCAGGATTTCTGAGGTTAGGGTTGTGTCGGTCATATTGCCAGGCTGGTTTTCCGCACAGAAACAGTGGGAGGAGACAACAGACATTTCAAACATCCCGAAAATACACATTTAACCATCACAGAGACTTACAACAAGGTTTAAAATGGGTAAAATGTTACTTAGTTCTGCTTTAACAAGGTAAAACTCTGGATCATGGAAATGTAATTGTTCGTCAAATGTTGGTCAGTTTGTAAATAACACATTTTTTGTAATAGTCACTGGCAGGAATTAGAAGGTTATACTTTTAAGGGTTACAGTTAAGATAATTGCAAAAGTCACATTAAGTGTTAGGACAAACACACTATAACTGAATTCCTGTTACTATAAGTTCTCTATTATATTATATAAGAGATGGTCTCTTCTCAGAGAACCATAGTTACAGACTGTTATTGTAACAACTAACTGCATTAAAGGGATCTCTACGTTAGTTAAACTAATTAATGAAATGATGTGTATTTTTATTTAACTATAGAAAAGTACCACTGTTCCCAGCAGAGGGTGCAAATACCTGTGAAAGAGCAAAACCACTTAAATTACAACATAAAAACCGGTTTGCTGGGTAGTGAATGCAACTCTACACCAGAAATTCTTTCAGTGAAGAGAAAGTGAGGAGCACCCTGGAGTACAAGCTCATGACATCATGCAGTGGGATGAAGTGAATTCTGTAGAGGGAGACACTAAATATGCAGGATAAACAAATCCATCTGCAGGTATATGCTTTTGGACGAGAAACTATTTCACAGCACGGTTAGCTCCACAAAGCCAGTTTTATGGAATATAAGTCATTTAGAACCATTAATGACCAGTTAACAAGTGAAATCCTGGGCCTTTTACCTCATGTAGATATCCCTGGCTGCAGTGGGTTGTCAGTTGTGTACTCTCTCCTCCTCCGGGAGCTGAGCCAAAGCCTGGGTAAAGGTGTGTTAGTTGCATCCCTCTGCCTGTGCACAGAGGCACAGAGCCCAGACTCACAGTGGGTCGTCTCCTGAGAACGTGCCATGCACTGAGTAGTCCCTCCTGCTACATGTCCTCTGTCCTCTGTCCCTCTCCTCTGTGTCCTTTCAATAAAGTCCACTTTTCAGGGACTCAGAATACGTCTTTCTTTGTGTGAAATGCATGAATGAGATTGTTGATTGAGACATGCTTGCTGCCGGGGGTACTTAGGTACTCCTATAGTGGTGAACTGTCGGCCACCTGCTTTTCTCCATGAAGATGTTATTGCTTTGCCTGTAATGTTCCACCTTATGGTATTACACAGATTACATGTATTGCATTTACACTGTGAAAAAAATACCCTGAAAATATACAGTCTCCATGTGAAGGACGAATGCATATTTCTCCACAGATCTGACCTGTAATTAGTCTTGTTTGTGTCACATGCTTAATTCCATGAAGAAAGATTGAATGCAATGGAATAGCATTTCTATGGAGACTGGCAGGTGGCAGACGCTCCATTAGAAGAGTTACATTGTGCACCTTTAAGCATAACATCTGATGAAACGTTACTCACAGAAATGACTAGAACAATCTAGTAGAATTCAATGAACCCCCACTCCGCCCTCCCCTGTAGTCCTTCAGGCATTTCCTAGTTCATTAGCTCACTTGGACTGTGGCTGTGGGTGGAGTTAATGTGTTTAGTCCCACTTTAAGTTTTGGCAAAGTAAGACTTAAGTTTAAGAAATTAAGTGTTTGTGAAATATGTTCTGAAGGGGTGGTGCTGGCATGGAAGAGGGCTGCATAAACTAAAAAAGCAGCCACTTTGAACCGGTGAGCAGAAGAATCTAATGAAGAAGCATCTAAAGAGCAGGTAAGAATTCAAACCCCAACATTTGCAGTTTCACACAAGATCCTAGCAGTTCCAACTGGCTGAAAGTTCCAACTGTAGACACTGCTCACTGTAGCTTCTGTGTCCATCTGTTTGTGTAGCATTCAGGAGGCTCTCCAAAACCAAAACCAGGCCCAGCAATCAAACCTACGCCAGCATTTAGTGATTGCTGCGCAGACTGTGACAGATACCAGGGTCCTCTACATAGACTGTATATATAAATGGACATAGCTAACCTGCTAGCCGCTGCAGTCCAAATAGGATGTGATCATGGGCGCCCTTTTCTCCATAACTACTGCTGTCAGGCTCGTCATTTTGGTTTGTATTTACCCATTCTACATGAACCTGGTATTTTTACTTCACTGTTGTGTCTGTAACTGAAAATATGAACATTAATAAAAGACAAATCAGGCGCCTTCTTCTCTAGCGTTAGCAACAAGTTTGATTGACAGCGTTGCCAAGTGCCCGCCCCCTGCTAAACCAGCAATGCAGCATCTTTAACAGCCTGTCTCTAGATTGGCTCTTTGCTCGCTATGATGCTCCCGGTGGAGGACTCGTCATGTAGATATTATTATTTCTTTGCCAGGACAGATGACATAAGTCAGATCTGTGGAAAAACGAGGCCGCTCACAGTACGAGTGCAAGTTTATCAAGGTATTTTCGAGCAATAAAAAAACCCTTGTAATAGAATAAATGTTATAGATAAGTTAAATGCCATACTGTGGAATATTCTATCAAACAATCAATCTTTATTTCTATAGCACCTTCCAACAACCAAAGCTGCCCAAAGTGCTGTACAACGTTAAAAACACGATTAAAAACAATAAACATCATACAAATCAACAGAGCACATTACACCATTAAAATAAAGAAAGTGTCACAGGGCCACTAAGTGCTAAAAGCCATTCTAAATAAATAAGTTTTAAGTTTGGCTTTAAACAGAGGCAGGTCAGAGATGGAACGCAACTCTATGGGCAACGAGTTCCAGAGTTCTGGACCAGCCACTGCAAAAGAACGATCGCCCCACTGTTTGCACCGGGACCGGGGGACATCCAGCAGATGTTGCCCAGCAGATCGTAGAGCTCTGCTGGGTTGGTGAGGGTAAGGCCATTTAGATAAGGTGCAAGGCCATTTAGTGCATCAAAAACAAACATCACAATTTTAAAATGAATTCTGAACTGGACAGGGAGCCAGTGCAAAGAGTACAGGACAGGGGTGGTGTGGTCATGTTTGCGACTGTTAGTGAGCAGGTGAGCTACAGCATTTTGCACGAGCTGCAGGCGGTGAAGATCAGCTTGGTTAATTCTTGTGTAGAGAGCGTTATAATAGTCTATGCATGAGCTAACAAAGGCGTGGATGGCTTTCTCCAGGTCCCCATGGCTCAAGAAAGGTTTGACTTTCGCCAGGAGGCAGAGCTGAAAAAATCTTGCTCTGACCACAGAGTCTATTTGTTTGTCAAATTTTAGACCGCTGTCCAATTTCACTCCCAAGTGGGGACCCAGAGCAATAAGACCAGGAGCTGAGATACTGGGCAAGTTGGATGTTCCAAACACAATGCATTCTGTTTTGTCCTCATTCAAGCAGAGAAAATTCTGGTACAGCCACAGTTTAATATATTCTAGGCAATGCATAATCTCTATTGAGACTTGCAGGTGGCGTGCCCTCCTCCAGAAAAGTGATATAGCGGTGCACCGTTTATCTGCAGTATGCACAACATGAAGCTATTCTAAACCACAGTAGGATTACTATTAAAATGTTTGTTTCATGAAATGTCAAGGAAGGTTATAGGCTAAATGTACTTAGTCAACCAAGAATATAGACAATGATAATATTGAAACTAATTTATGCCACTGACACACTAACCCAAGAGCAGATTTAAACCACAAAAACTATTCTACTATTCTCAAAACAAAACAAAAAAAAGCTCCAATACATAGACAGCAGAATTAAACACTTTTTAGTACTTAGTTTGCATCTGTAATGAGTCATAGAAATAATTAATTCAACCTTTTACGGTTTAAATTTTGCCATATAACCAAAAATAAATAAATAAAATGTACACACGATAAATACTGACACAAAAAGATAGTCCATCTTTTGAACCATAAGTCAATATTTACTACTACTAGAGTTTGCGTATGATCTGGCATTGTGAATGAAATAAAATGGTACCTAAATATCACGTGGTCATTGAAACCGCACAAAAATATCTGGAAGAACCGGAGACTGTTGTAGAGACTGACAGGGGGACCAAAGAGACAGGACTCGAGGAAACAGAATAGAGTTTATTTGCATAGATAGGAAATTGAATGAAGGGAGTCATAACAGACAGTTGGGAGCGTTTTCGTAGGCAGTAGTCCTGGAGTGGGTCGTGGGTCGCAGGGTGAATGGCTGGGGTGTTCGTAGCGGACATGGAGAGCTGGGTTGGAGACGGAGATAGTGTAGCTCCAAGGAGTGGAATCACAAAGAACAGACGAGCAAGTAAATCGAAGATGACAAGACGATCTGGTCCTGAGTGTTCTATCCTTAGTCCTTTTCTCTTTGCAGGTGAAGGCTTGATTGCCTGATGAGAAGCAGGTGGTGCCAGTCTCCGCCCAGCTCCCGGCTCAAACACAGAAGAGAGGGGGGAAAACAGCACAGACCACACAACACACCCCAAATCTTGAGACTGGATTAGTAGCTTTTTATGAAGAACAGCATTAAACTCGGAGAACCTGTGAGATCTATACTGTATAAACATGACTGCAGAGAGGAGCAGAGCATGTGCTGTAATCAATGAGAAGATAATTAAAGTGAAAGGCACAGCATTGTCATGTGGTATGGGGGTCTTTGATTGCATTAAGCAAATTTAAAGGACCTTATCCTGGATTAGGGACAACTCCTACCACGGTTTCACCACCTATGCAATAACTGTCCCAAACAGCACCAAGAAGGGCCATTTTATTTTAACATTTGATATGAACATGTGGTTTAATTGTATGTGTTTAAAAAAATTTAAAAATCTAAAATCAAGAGGGTTTTATTTTTTTATGCAAAATCGACTTTTGGAGCTTTGTACCACATTGTTCCCTCATCAAAAACATGCCTGAAGAGATTTTAGATTTGATCCATGCATATTTGAGCAATCTCTCACGGCCAATCTGGTTAGCAATGTTCAGCCTACGCCACCCATGCTCCCACACAGCAATTTTCCATAAATATACAAAAGGACAACACAAAACGATACACTACGACTTCACAAACCTGATGCAATGTTCAGTAAATTCATTAGTGGATTGTAATATGATAGTGCCCTGAAGGGGGAGTATGTATACGTGTGTGTGTTAGCAGTTAATATCCAGAATGCGGCTGTTGGATTCACTCTTTTACGTTGACCTCACCTTCATTTTCTAGTTCTCTTATAGTTTTCTTGTGCAAAGATGTTATGGAGACCATAATGACAAATAATGCTGCTGCTTTATTAATTACTAATCTAAACCCTGTCTAGGTCCAGTTATATATACACAATTATAATCATCATGTGTTATTTCTTTCTTCTCTTAGATTAGTTTTTCTTTCACTGATGGACCACACGGCTCCTCTACATACATCTAATTATATATCAGCTTTAAAACATCACTACTTGTTTTTTGTTTTTTTTATTTTGATGATTTTCAATGGTTTTGTTGCTCCCTGGTCGTCCTGCTAGGAGACTTAAAAGTACAGAGCTGGGAGCGGGGAAAGGGGGAAGATTTCAAATGCGATCCCCACTGATGTGTTGGAGAGATTGCATCAGTGTTTCAGGGTTGTCTTGGGCTTTCTGATAAGGAGGACTTTGGTGTTTTTGTAAACGCCCACCGAGTCTTCGTATATATAGTTTACCTACCAGAATGCTGTGTGGTTATATGCAATTCCAAAAAAAAAAAAAAAAAACAAGCACAGAGCAAGTGATTCATTTAAGGGCCTATATATGATTTGACATATTGATATCTTAAAAGGCCCATATTACGCAATTTTCTGATCTATGCCTCATATTTCCTCATCAAAAACATACCTGGTGTTGTGTGTTGTTTCATTCACACATATGTAACACACAAACCCTGCATATTGAGACTGAAAACATTCTGTTCCACGTTGTGATGTCATGCAGTAATACAGGAAGTGCTCCACCGTGGCTTTAAACTCCATAAACCTTCACTAGAATCATTTGGATAATTTCAGCTCTGGAATTGCCAATCTTTACTGAACAAAAGGTAAAACGTAGCTGTTAAATTGAAAAGTACAAGTAAAGCTTCGTGACATCACAATATGGAACAGGGCATTTTGAGCTCAAAGTATTTAATTCATAATAAATCAAAACAAAACAAATATTGATAAAAGTAGGTTTTAACCTCTTTAGCCTCTTTAACCATCAGTAACACACTACGAAAACAGCTGTTTTCATAGTGTGTTACTGATGGTAGCCTTTGTTACTTTGGTCGAAGCTTCCTGCAGGTCATTTACTCTGGTTCTGGGATTTTTTCTCACCGTTCTTGTGATCATTTTGACCCCATGGGGTGAGATCTTGCGTGGAGCCCCTGATCGAGGGAGATTAACAGTGGTCTTGTATGTCTTCCATTTTCTAATAATTGCTCCCACAGTTGATTTCTTCACACTAAGCTGCTTTCCTATTGCAGTTTCAGAATTCCCAGCCTGGTGCAGATCTACAATTTTCTTTCTGGTGTTGTTTGACAGCTCTTTGATCTTGGCCATAGTGGAGTTTGGAGTCTGAACTCATTATCAGTATAAAAGATGCCTGTCCACAACCTCAAACAACCAAACAGGTATCATTAATACAGGTAACGAGTGGAGGACAGAGGAGCCTCTTAAAGAAGAAGTTACAGGTCTGTGAGAGTCAGAAATGTTGCTTCACTGTAGGTGACCAAATACTTATTTTACAGAGGAATTTACAATGCGATTTCCTGGATTCTTTCCCTCCATTCTGTCTTTCATCATTGAAATGTACCTATGATGAAAATTACAGGCCTCTCTCATCTTTTTAAGTGGAAGAAGTTGCACAATTGGTGGTTGACTAAATACTGTTTGCCTTATCCTTATTCTTATTGCCTATACTGGTAACATCATCACAATTTAATAATCTGGTAACTTTTATACATACACCTGCACCTTTTATATGGACTTATATGTTTTTTTGTTTTTCTATTTGTATTGTATTTTAAAGTGGGCGCCCATGATCACTTTTCACCCGGCGTATCGACTCTGGAAAAGCTAACAGGGACCTGCCTAAAGACCTAAGACTGGAAGCGGGGATGAAGCGGGAAGGAGAAGGGTCTGGCACGGGGTTAACAGTTCTGAGATGTGACCTAAGACCTAAGCAAGCTTTAAAAGTGATCTGTAAAATCTGAAAATCAATTCTACACCGCACAGGCAGCCAGTGAAGTGAAGCTAAAACCGTGGCGATGTGTCGATATCTGTTAAAACAAGTGAGAAGTCTACCTGCTGCGTTCTGCGTTCAGTCAGTTGGAAGCAGGAGATGGATTTGGTGTCAAGGCCAGAGAGGAGGGAGTTGCTATCATTTAGATGGGAGAAGATGAGCGTGTGGTTGACTTTTTCCAGGTCAGGGCGAGAGAGGACATGTTTGATTTTGCTAATTGCACGGAGGCGGAGAAAACAGGATTGGGTGAGTTTTTTTGATGTGAAGGTGGAAGTTGAGGTTAGAATAAAAAATGACACCGGTGTTTCTGGCAGCAGGGGTAATACTGGCTGTAGGAGAGGATTCAGATCAGAGAGAGGCCCTTTATATTTAAACCAAATGGATTTCAGCATTGAAATTGGCAACCCAAATGAGAGACGTGCGGTTTCCATTGCCTACTGATTGCGCACTTTACATTACTTATAACATAAACTACAATATAACAAAGAATACATGTACATTCAAATTGTTATCACTAAAAGCAATATTTGATTTTTTTGTCTGTGTAATCCCTCAGTTGTACAGGTATGATCCGTACTAAAAGAAAACTTCAAATCTTTCAACTGTGCAAAAAGTTGTAGGAGTGAAGACGTTTTGCTGCTCATCTAAGCCTTTTCTTCAGTTCTGGTCAGATTACCGGTTCCTATTCATAACTCCATCCTCAGACCCAAATCAAAACAAAGAAAACAATAGGGCTAGTCAGTATGCTAATGGGCGTGAGGGCGGCCATTAGGGGCCTGAATGATTATGCTAAGTATGACTCAGGCACAGTTCACATTCACTGTAGCTCATTAGACCTAGTTAACAAACAAACCGTAAATAGGTGTGTTAGTCTCAGTGTTTTTTCAGTGGAGGTGGAGCTGCATTATTAATAATTTTGAATATGTTTCTTAGAGTTGAATACAGAATTAAATAGTCCAAACTTAGCATTTTGTATTTAATTAGGATTTTACACTGGTGATTATGAAGTGTTTTTTAATCAAGTGCTTTTAAAGCCTGATTATAGATGAATATGAGAGATTTGAGTGGACTCTCATTGGCCTGAGACCAGCATTCAAACACATTTGAACATATTTTCAGTATTTGCAGTGTCTTTGCCGTGTTTACGAAGTACAATTGTGTGAAAGAGGTTCCTTTTGAGTACTTCTGTGTCACTCTTCTTATTCTATTTTGTTTTCCTTGTTCCTTGTGTTACATTGTGCAACCAATTGCCCAGTTAAATAAACTAAATGAAATAAAAATTGTAAACTTTGAAATATCTGTCAGTGTATGTCAGTGTTATAAGCCAGAGCCCATAGTATTTATTTTTTTATTTTTTTTAAATAATCAGTTAGTTATGATGAAGACTGATTAGCTGCTGAAGTCCGCTTTCATTGAAATTCCTAGAGCTTTACTCAAACTTGTATTTTCTACGACCACTGGCTCAGTACTGGCTAGCCCTGACTCGTGAATAAGTGGTGAAGCCCAGAACTCTCTTTGTATAGCTAGTTCTCTCCTTGTTAAACCTGCTCACCTGAATTGTATGTCCACACACACACACACACACACACACACACCCCCCCACACACCCCCCCACACACACACACTACCCTCCGGCCAACCTCAGATGTGCTGCTAATGTGCTGCGAAAGAGCGTTCCCCAATCCTCCTCTCTTGATCAATGCTCTTCTTCCGCCTCTCAGAATCTGTCCAAAGGCTCCTGACGGTTTTATCATAAAGACAAGCAGAGAAGTACAGTCTGAAGAAAAGGGTAGTTTAACCAGCCAGGTGAACTCTCTCCCTCTCCCTTTTCAATCCAATCTGTTTTTGTGTAGCCTGGAATCAAAATAAATGACCAAAAGAATGTTATAAAATCAACTTTTTTTTAAGCGAAAAATAACTTCCACTGGACAGCGATGTAAAAAAAAAAAAAAAAAAAAAAAAAGAGTTAACACAATTTGAATTCACAGTTTTGCAAAATCCTTATACAGAAGTAATCAAAGCCAAGCCATTCTCAAAAAAATAAACAATACTACTGTAAGAAAACTATTTGGCTCCATTTTTATGCACTTCCTCATCTGAGCATGTTTCCAAAGCCTGTGATTTTTCCCTTGTGCGCGGTATCGCTCTTAAAGTGACGGTAACATATTTACGTAAACCTTCAATAATAACTACCCTAAGATATTTTCTAAAATGGACATTAATGCAATCAAATAAATGTAGCCTATTTATATAAATCAAATATTAAACCCCTCAGTATAGAATTATTAATGTAAACATAAAACAGCATTTATAACAAAATATCAACACCAAGTGAATTTGTATGTGTTATTATATATGAATTAAACTTGGCTCCCACAATGGAATTTCAAAACATAAAAGGTAACATGGCGACCTAAATATGTTGTATGTTAGCAATTAATAGGCCATAGAAGTGTACTACCTCCTCTTTAGGTAGAGTTTTATCGATACTAACAGATGCTTTAAATCTCTGGCTTGGTAGGTTTTTGTTTTTTTGTTTTTTTTTCTGTGTCCTGACATACTAAAAGAACATGTTCAAAGCAAATATTGACTTTATTTTAAAATTACACATGTTTATATTTTGGTTTTCAAACAGATAAATCCCATAGGAGAATGAGCAGCTGTAGTATGTACAAACAACACTCATCCCGCTTCACTCTCTTCTTCCACATTTGCCGTGTTGGAGTATTCAACATCGTCAAAATGAACCATGACCAGTCCAGTACTGAATCCTGAACACAGGGTCGATCAGCGAAGGCACTTGACTCTTGCAGCCTAGTAGAGAATGTTGGTCTACGTTTGGACTTAGATTGGTCACATGGTAACCAGCCTGCATGAAGTCCAACATGCTTTTTTCTTATTGGAAAGTGCAGTCCCACAGAATAGTATCAAAGTACCCATGGCATTTTGACATTTCCAACTTAGATCATTTCTGCTAATAACCATTTTATGGAGCCTTGAAGGGGTGGAAAGATATAATACCAGTTTTAGATAAGACTGAAAACCCACCTCTTCTCCCTGGCATTTAATACTAGTTAGATGGAATATCCTGGTGTTTTATTGTTCTTTTCCTATGCATTCCTATGTATTGTGTTATCTGTATATTTGTTTTTTGTTGACTCTTATATGGTCAGCTGAAGTTGATTTAAATGTGCTATTGAAAGAAACTTGAATTGAATTGAAAATACCTAATAAGGATTTTGTATTTAATAGATTTGCCACAGGTTCCACTGAAAAAAAAACATTATTTGCAAGAATTGAGTTCCATGTGTCATCATCAAATGTACAATTGAGAGCTCCAAGTTTTAAGACTATTACTATGTTACTTATGTTGTTTTTGACCCTTGAAGCTTTGCAGAGTAATGGGTAGTAATGGCAAAAATGTCTCCACTACATTTCTTTCATCAGACAACTTGACATAACCCTTTAAACCAGCGGTGGGCAATTTTTTATTTATTTTTTTCCTGAGGGCCATATTTGAATCGAGGCCTGTGGCAGAGGGCCAGACCAACATCATAATTTGTGTAATAAATGCTCATGAGCTAATTTCTCTAAATAGGGCACTAATCTATTACTATGCTATAATAAATATGATCAAAAACTTCCCAGGGGACACATCTGGCCCTTGACCTGTTTTAATCTGGCCCCATGGGAAGTTTTTAACAGTAATTATTATAACAAATTACATAGATTACAGTGAGCAGCACGATGCTTTAAACAGTCTGTCATTTAAAGATATTCCCAACACTGAACAAGCACGCCCCTCGAAACTGAAATTCTTGGCTGTATATTGGACATTAGGAAGTCCGCCTCAAATAGTGCCAATCCTCCTAATACCTTTGCGTAAGTATTGAGTCCAATACATCATTAACCAGTGCTAGAGCAGCCTCCAGAAGCTCCACATCACCACATCAAACATGGCCGAGTGAAGCAGAGCAAACTAAAGGTCACATCTTGAACCAGTTTCATCATGTGTCCCAGAGGAGCATAGGACAAGGCTCTCAAACAGAATAGTAAATCACTGTGAATAATTGAGTGTAATGAGTGAACTTATTGAATAAATCTGCTGTGTCAGCACATCATTTGTTAATGAATGAAAATCTAGGCTTCCTTCATAATTTAAAGTGGAATTAAACACATAAATCAACTTTTTTTTTTGCCACTAAACAGTGTATATGGTGTTTGAATAACATTGTTTACCTTCGCTAGTCCTTTTTTTGGCAATTTTTGTGCAAACTAGGTATATTTGCAGCTTTGTGGTCAAAAATGTATAAAAATGGGTGTGTCCTGGCTCCAATGACCACAGCAATTTCATGTACTATGTGACATCACACAAGACTATCCCGATTATAGCCAGAAGCTTCTGATGACAAACACCTGGCTGCAGGGGTGGAGTTTAACATGTAAAGAGCTTGTTAGACCAATCACATTGTGTTTATACCCCCAGACCCAGCCCCTGCTCCTCTCTCACACTCCCCTTTATTTCTCCAGGTGCTGCCCAGTTTAGGAGCTCTATTTGAAATATGGTTTTGGGCTGAGTTTAGTTGTTCAGTCCCAAGTTGTACCACATCAAACCCATTGTATACCAGTCAATACAAGGGGTAAACATTTCAGTTTTAAGCCAAGTTTTAGCCCGGACACTTTTTTCAGCAACTTTACAGCTCTCTTCCATTGGCTGATGTGCTCTGTTTGTGCAGAGGAGGGTCAGTAAACAGTCTGCTGTACCAGAGTGTGTCTAAAATTGGCTTTAAAGAGGGAGTATTGGGAGTATTTTGTAAAAAAGAATGTTATAATGCCATTCCCTCATCAAAAATATTCTTGAAGAGGTTTGATATGTCATTTATGCATGTTTGAGTAATTAAGTGCTCTCTTCTGGACACTATTGGAGCCCTCCTTACAGTTAACAGTATGATCCTGTCCAAGACTCAGCCCGCATGACTACGTAACCTTCCATAAATATACAAAAACATGATACAAAACAAATCACTGCAACTTCACAAACCCGATGTGCCGTGCAAAAGTTTCATTAGAATCGGAATGCACCCTGAATGTGTTGTGATAATGCTATGAAGGGGAAGTGACTTAGTGTGGAGAGCAAAGGAACGGAAGGCTCAGACTGTCAAAAACAAAACTGAAACTTGTTAAACATTTGAATATGTTTTTGGCGAATACAGCATTTTTAAAAATCTAAAAGAGAACAAGAGAGATCTAAATATCTTGTGTTTGCATTTTATTTTCCATAGAAGTTTCCTCTTTAGTATTCAGTCATGTTTGAATGACTGCAACTGGAGTCAAGTCGTGTCTGTCTGCAGTGCACACTCTGTGATTCAAACGTGATTCGAGTTGTAAGTGCCCCACACTACACAACTGAAACAGCTGTCACTGCCTTCAAACTGATGACTGGGACTGACTGAACACGACTGAAAATACTTACTTACTCATGAACTACGAAAGCAGCACATTCTACCGAGGCCTTCATTCACATCACTCAATTCGATCACAAACTCAATTGGTCCACAATGAAAACCGGATAATGCTGACCCAAGCTCTTCACTAGGCAGCTCCGTTGGCCTCCTTATTGCAGTCTCATGGTTTTTATGTTGGAATCTCCTCCAGGGCTGCCACTTTTTCTCAACAATCTGCAGCCAATGCAAAGAAAACCTTCATAAGCAGTTATTAGAGCAACATCCAATCAGCGTCCAGTTGTCCCCATTTTACCCTCACTGCACCAGTTTGTGTAGTGGCTCCTCTTCACACCACCCTCTGCACCAGCATCTTCTGCATCACCCCACATCCATGGCCTCATCATCTACTAGACTTCAACTTTAACAGTTACATCAAATTAGTAACATCTGCAGCTTTTTACCATCTAAAAAACATTGCAGACATCAAAGGTATACTGTCAAAACCAGACTTAGAAAGACTTAGACTACTGTAACGGCCTGATTACTGGCCTCTCCAAACAAGCGTTAAGACAACTGCAGTACATCCAGAACGCTGCTGTTGCTCAGGTCCTGACTAGAACCAGGAAGTACAAGCACATAAGTTCTGTGCTCAGGTCTCTACACTGGTTTCCTGCGACTCAGAGAATACTTTAAAGCAGCTCTGCCTGTGTAGCACCAATGTACATCTCTGACATGTTAGTGCCATATGAACCATCTCACACTCTGAGGACTTCAGGGACCGGCCTCCTGCTGGTGCCCAGAGTCAGGACTAAACATGGGGAATCAGTGTTTCAGTTTTATCTAGGTAAAACTTGGAACAGTCTTTCTGAAGATGTGAAACAGGCCTCTACTTTGACAATGTTTAAATCCAGGCTCAAAACAGTTCTGTTCAGCTGTGGATATGACTGAAAGGTTTTTATTCTGCACTCTTCTCTTTTAATTGGAATTTTATGATGATTATTTGTGATTATTTATGTTTTGATTTGTTGTACTGTGACTTTAATCTTTTTCTTATTCTCTGAAACACTTTGAATTACTTTGTGTACGAATTGCGCTATACAAATAAACTTGCCTTGCCATACTCAGTGTTCAACTCAGCCGCCTTTAAAATACATCTATAATAATATGTAACATTGCTCATGCTCATCACTGCATTGCAAGTGTCAAAGAAATAGAATAGAATAGACCTTATCTAATGCTTCTATTTGCGTCTATCTGAGTTTCTCCAGGTTGTATTGTTTGCACCATAGTCAAACATTTGCTAAAGTTTTTTATTCAGTTGATGCGTCACATACACTGTAGAAACTGTACAGCCTGATATGTTTTTAGTTTTTGTTTGTTGTCTAAAAATGACCAAATGCACTTAAAACAGCACATTTCAGGATTCTGTGATCAATATGAGCATTCATGGTCCTGGTCTTGAGTTTGATTTTCAACAAAAAGGTGAGTGACTAACTGAAAAGCAGTTGGCTAATGCTAGCTAGTGTGACGGTAATATATTTTGAGAAGGACATGAAAGTCAGCACAAATCAGCTCACCTGTTGTAGTTCCAGCTGAAACAGTTCTTTATGGTCATATTGTGCTAAAATAAAGCTCAGATTAAAGTCTAACTTGAGTAACAAAGCTTCAGACAGAGCAGTGCCCCCAGTTATCTTCAAACCTCAAAGGAAAGTTGATGAGACCAGCTGCAAAGTATCAATAGTTTTAAAATAAAACAAAACAGTGACAGATTGTCAATTAGGAGACACAGCATATTTCTGGGTTGGCCAGCGGCCTATGTGGGCCAGAGGTGGGGCTTTTTTACTGATGCCAGAGGGAGAAATGTGAGCACAGCCAAAGAAGCAGAGTGGCCCCTCGCTCCCATCTTTCCCATTTGGCCCAAACGACTTTACTGTGGCTCTTTGAGGAGCTGTCAGTTGCCCTTCCTGTACATTGTGTCTTTCTGCTTTGTTTTGTTTGTTTTGCCGCAAAATACCATCTAGTCATGTGTTCATTTCCATGTAGCCCAAAACCTCAGAAAAGTTCCTCCAGAGCAAACTGCTATGTCAAGGCACTGCTAACATCCACGAAACACTTCCCATGGCCCTTTGAAAAATAAAAACCGTCTGCACTGATGAACTGCAGAATTCCCTTATTGTGAAAAGGTTTTAAAATCTATGTCAAATAATGAAATAAGGATATGATTCAACATCAGTTTAACTATTCAGCCTTACCCCCACGCTGTTAAATACAGAAGGATGTTCCAGGAAAGGTGTCCTTTGTAAAACTTATTCCTAACTTATGCTTGGTTTATTCTAAAATTCACTATCTACCCTTGAAGCCATATGTCGTCTTCTAGTTAATATGAATTTCACAATTTCTTACTGTGAAATTCAAAGTAATTAATTATAGCCCATAGAAGAGGTCATCTTTTTAGGTTAAACAGTAGACTCTGTGCTAAATGTCACCATCTGAATGTTGCTTAACTGAATAATAATTTTCTTCTGAAAGGGCCCAGAATAGTTCTATATCTACCTGACTTTTCCACAGATCTAGAAAGAAATAGAGTTACGTTACACAGCACCAACCACCATTATCCTTTTATATTGATACAATTATTCTAACTCAGTGTTCATCTCAACATCACTGAACCAAGAATGACAACAGGTCCATCTACAGAAGGTATACCCTCAACATTCAGATACCTTCTTATCTTGTCTGAATCCTACAATCAGAAGGCCACTCCATAAAAAACAACAATCTCTTCAGTCTGGACTTCTATTTATTCCTGAAATGGCTCTCTTGCTGCTACTGTTAGCCATTGCGGTACTGTTAAGGATAGGTAGACCAAATACATTATAGAGCCAGTGGTGACTATTGTAACCCATGTAAAAATCTGCTATTCATATAATATATCAAGTCTCTGTATGTGAGTGAATTAGTAAAGTCACATCGCGCCTATGGCTTCACACAGTTATATGAATATGTTGCTCCTAACGCTGGATACCTGTATACTCCTGTTTACATGATTTCTGATGTCCGTTGTGACATAATGCACCTTCAAAGTGGGACTAAACACCTAAACTCCGCCCGCAATCACATTTCAAATAAAACTACTAAACTAGGAAGTACCTGGAGGACTAAAGGGGAGAGTGAGGGGGAAGAAGGGTCAGGATCAGAGGGTGTAAGGAAGAGCGTGATTGGTCTAACAGGTATCCACTCTTCAAAGTTTGCCGGGTGTTTGTAATCAGAAACACTGGGCTTTAATTAGACCAGTACAGTGTGATTTGTTTATTTATTTAAATTAGGACATATTAATCAACATGTCAACAAACAGCATCAATGTAAATATGACTGAATTAGCACAATAGCTACTTTACATCCGTTGTCCTAAGGCAGGTCAGAAACAGAACATTTAGAGAAACACACAGATGAGACAAAAGTGCACATAGACATGACAACAAGTGAACCACAATAGACCATATTCTGAGTTTAAGATGCCCCAAGAAAAAAATAATCTACATGTGTGAGCATGTTTGATTATTTTTCAACCAATGTTTCAGAGTGTTCTTGAAGGTTGAAAAGGACCCACAGTTCCTGACATGGGCCGGTAATGCGTTCCATGACTGTGATGCTCTGACAGATGTCACCATTTGGCCAAATTTGGTCCTGTCATTTTTACCTGGGGGTGGCCTAGCATGGCCATAATCCAACAGTCTTGTGTGTCTTGTGATGTCACATAGTACTTGAAATAAGAGGCAGAACAGACCGACTTTTTCACCCGAGAGCAAATAATGTAAATAAACCTAGTTTTAACAAAAAAAATGCCAAAAAGGACTATGAACAGTAGATAATACTATTAAAAGAGCAAATACAAAGTTCAGTAGCAATAAAAGTTGATTTAGTTCCACATTACGCACGACCCAGGATAAACTATGAGATTACACAATCACAATGTCTATTTATATCTTATTCTGTTATTGCAAAATGACTAATTGGGATTTATCATGAATTATTGTGTTCACAAAACTGAACTCTCCTTGTTTACATTAACATAAAACTTAATCTTTCTGCAAATATCATTGTCCCGGATCCTGAATACAAACTTCAATACTTTATGAAGATGTGAGTCTGGTCACCACTGAATCTCTACGAGCTCAGATGTATGTGACTGACAGGTTGATTAGCCAATCAGGGCATCTCTGACTGTATCAAATCAAATATGACAAAAAAAAAAACAAAACAGTGGACTTTTGCAGAACCAATCAGCCAAATGTCATTTTCTGTCACTGGCACGATCATGTTTGGGTGGGCTCAAGACATGATGGTGGGAATGTTGATCAGACTGATATCCCTCTGTAAAAAACAAAACAAAAAACATCTGGCGACATTTTGGCAACAAATAAGGTACAGTCCACTTTATAATCTTTAGAGGATTTGTCTATATACCTTCGCATTTAACAATAACTGTGATTTATCTCATTATTTTATGTTTTGTTTGAAAAATATATTTGCTGTCATTGCCATAGCCTGGGTTAGCGTAGGTTAGCTCTGCAGACCTACGTATTTGAAAGAAGATTATCAGCTTCTCATTAAACCCACATCACATCATAATGGCACTCATTAGCATATGAAGAGTCTAATCCAGGTCTAATCTTCTGCTCTATGTCACATTTGCTGTATGATAAAAGTCTTCAGCTTCAAACAGAGAGGAAACAGACAGAGAGAAAGAGGGTTAATGGAGGTCAAATGGCCTTTTAGTGTTGAAACTAAGCTACGATTCAGGCCCAGCAACACTGAAGAGTACGGCTGTGCTTACCAGACAGACAAGGAAAAACTGAGGGTACGCTGGGTGAGTAATAACGATGCTGTATCCTTTTTTTCCCCCACTTATTTGGGCAAAATCTATCTTGCCCCAGTACAAATATAGTGGATAAAACTGAAACAAAAAAAAAGACTGCTGCGTACTATCTGCACCTAATTATAAAGCATTACATCCAATAATCAGGATATGCACATGAGCATGCTAGTTGCTGTGAGATTTATTGCGGCAAAACTCTGCTCCGGTCTCTGAAAGTTGGGAACAGCTCTTATAAAGTCATTGCAGTGAATAATAAGGACGCTTAGCAAGGTAAGGTACATGAAGAATAACTCTGGACCTCTGCAAACTATTTCAAATGATTTAGTTCTTTTTTTTGTTTTTGTGCATTTACGTTTCCTCATTTTTCATTTTAAAAACAGTAAAAATCAGTTATAGCCCTTGCTAATTATGCTTTGAGTGCCAAGATGACGAATAGTCGAGAGATAATTATACAGTATGTTCATTTGTACATCTAATTTGTTGAACTATCATTGCAGAACGTATTATCCTGCCATTCTTTACTGAATCAAGATGGGGGGCAGTGTCTCAGTACATTTGGCCAAAAGTAGAGAGTAATTTGGAGACCAGTAACCTCATGTCAAAACAAAGCTGGATCGTCATCAATATGGAGTTCTTAAAATCAAAAAGATCAAAGATGCCATTTTGTCCGCTGATGAGATTAAAGAGGGGGTATTATGGTGAAGCAAATTTCTAGGCTTTATATCACTTTGTAATGTTGTTCCTTCATGAAAAACATTCACAACCTTATTATGGTTAGGTACACAAGGCTGTGTGTGTTGTCTAATACTCGGCCCATAAGCCCACGTAGCCAGGGAGCTCTGTGCAGTGCTCCTCATTCTCCCACCACATGGCCCCTCCCTGCTCAGCCCTTTCCTGAACAGCAAGCAGCAGATGGACAGAGCCTCCAAAAGAAAACTGGAACTAATTAAACTTTTTAATGTGTTGTTTCTAGCAAATATAGCATTTTCAAACCAACAAAGGGTAACGTGCTGTTCTTAATGCATTTTAATCTATGTTGTATATGTATGAGCAGTTAACAGCTCATAGAAGTGTAATACCTCGACTTTAAGCTGCAATCAATAGAGCAAAATATGTCGGTTAACAAACAAATAGGATGTCAGCTGTTTGTCAGTTAACAAACAAGACTAGGGTAATGATAATATAACTGCACCACACAAATACATCCTGGCATGCAACACGTCCAGAAAACCTTCCAGAAAAGTAGAATATGGCTTTAGCGTGTTGTGCAGGTTGTTCTTTGGCCTAAGCACTGAAATAATGAAACATCTCCCTCCATCAGTCTGTGCTCCAGATCCTCCTTGTCTGGCAGGCCTGGTGGAACATATACCTGTGGAACATATACCTGCCATCGTCAGTCTTTCAGCCAGTGTGATCTTTGCTCTCCTTACCTGGATGAAGTACTCATGTGTTGGATGGCAAAGACATTCTCTAACACATTATGTGCCTTAAAGTCAGTAGCTAAAAACACTGTACCTAATTTTTCTCTTTTTTGTCTTAAAAATGTGAAAAACAGAGGTTCAGAAGCTCATTTTAAACTGTTTGAGACTAGAGCGGGGTTTTGCCTTCATGGTAATGCTACCAACTGCCATGATAAAAGCCTTAAATGCCCCATAAAATGTCATAATTAGATGCAGACAGTACACAGTAGACTTATTCTGATCTCAAAAGACACTTTCACAATATAACTGTACTGGCTCAAGACCAGTTTTGCTCAAATGCATACAATTTGGCTACAGGCCTGTTCAAGACCCTTTTGTTGTGATCATACTGGTAGTGAGCGTGCGGCTTCATGAGGTCAAAGTGCAGCAGGACGGTCTCAAACAAACACAGAGGATTTCAAGTGCTGACATGGACTTTATTGTTCCTGTCAAGAACTTCAGCTCATGTTAACCAAAATGTTTATGCTTTTCTCTCAGCTGGATGTAACAAAACTTTTGTTTTGTGGCTTGTTCCGCTGTTGCCTTTTGTCATAACATTCTGAATTTTCTGAATCTCTTTTAGTAATAATAATAATAATAATAATGGCTTTACAGGCTTGTCAAAGCCTCTCAAAGCGCTACACTATAGTCATTATTCATTAATTTCCACACTTGGTGATGGTAAGCTACTATTGTAGCCACAGCTGCCCTGGGGCAGACTGACGGAAGCGAGGCTGCCAATCTGCGCCATCAGTCCCTCTGACCACCACCTATCATTCGATCACACACCACTTTCATACTAGGCAAATCACACACTTTCACACTAACAAATGTGTAGAACTCAGTTCAGAGTGATACACATAACAAACATGAGCATGAGGCAGGTTAAATGCAATGAGCAGCAAGGTCAACATTTTTATTTTTTTTTAATTTTGAGGTAATCTTTCAGAAAAAAAAAAAGCCTTCATTGCTACTTACAGTGTTCCAAAGTGGCAAAAAAGACAGAAACGTTATCTCAAGAAACATTTCAAAATGAAAACATTTCGGACATCGGCCATGTCAGTGTGCATTTTTTTCATTCATCCTCAAGAATTTTTTCAGAAACATGGAAACTCTGCACAGAACCCTGGATCTCAACAATCATGTTTTCAGACAGGAATCTATGACATATCATTTAAAAGACTAAACACATTAGTGAAGTTACTGTGTGTGGATTTATATATATCTATACAAAACTGTTTTGTCATGGATTGCAATGCATATATCTCAACTAGTCTAAACTGGACCCATAATCGTTTTCTGATTTTTTATTTTTTATTTTTTTCCCCGAAGTAAAGCAGCATTTCCATGTCACAGCTTCATTTTTGACAGTTATAGTTTGCACTGCCCTGAGTGACATCTGCGTGCCCCCCTGTTATGGCCCTAGGCCTTAAGCTCTTTTCATTTCTTAGTATTTGCCTGTTATGTTTAGTGTGCGACTGAATCTGTCCCTTTTCCCCCATGAAATCCTGGCTGTGTGAGCCCTCGCTGCTTTCCCCACCCGGCCAATCCTGTGTTTCACCTGCAGCCGCTTCCCTACTTCAGCACATCTGTTCAGGGCTGCTGGCCTTTGTGGTCAGTCTGCCGTTCTGTATGTGTCTCAATTAATTAGTCACTTGTTTATCCTTTTGTTTAATTCATTTTTTCAATTCAATTAATTGTATTTTTGTAACGCCCAAAATCACAACAACAGTTGTCTCGAAGGGCGTTCATGTTTTGGTTGATGGGGAAAACCGCAGTACCCGGAGGAAACCCATCCAGACACGGGGAGAAACATGCAAAACTCCACACAGAAAGGCCTGGGCGACCCGGGGATCAATGTTCCCTCTAATTTTTCACGGGTCTGAGCAAACACAAACTTCCTGAGCGGCCCCATGGACCACTGTGAGCGACATCAGACGTGCGCACTGTGGTCATGCTGCATCACATCCATCCAAGTTAAATGGTTTATTAAAAGAATCAAATTACCGCATTTACATTTCTGTTATAAGACTTTTAACTAAGTGCTTTAGCCACTTATACAATGAAACTGACAAAAATCTTGCTCATGACCTGTGCAGTATGTTAATGCTATTGGAAGTATAAATATTTAATTTTAACTATGGCAAAACATGAGCTTCCAACCAAACCAAGACAACTGTAAACTCCAATGTTGAAAACACACTTAACATTTTTATGATAAAGCTCTGACTTGTTTTATGAGTATAAGCCATTGTGTGAAGCTTTTACTGTGACTGAGTGAGATTGTCCTACTGTGTCTGGGAGACAGTCCAGTAACTCTTTTTCAGTATATGACACAATCATTTGATTTTTACAACTCATGAACTAGTGACAGTCAATGACCAATACACACTGAGAGGAATCTGTATCTGCACACCCAGCTGCTCTATTACTGTACATTTATATATCATATCAAAACACAATATAAAATGTGTATTTGTATATAAAATATATTCAAAACAAGTGGTATGGGTCAAAATAAATATATATTTGCAAACAGTGAACAAACACACACACACACACACGCGCACTTCAAAATGTAAACAAACACACACTGGAAACTAAAAATACACTATACATGTGACAGTGTGACAGTCATTCTGTGACAGAGGTTGGAGGATCGAGTCCCGCTCGGACCAACTTCTGTCAAATAATTACACATAATACACATGTGACCCACAATTAAGTCAATAGCAGAATAAACCACGCTTACCGATCAGGAACAGCATCCAGTCCATCAAATCATAAGGTTCTCTCCTCCTGAGTCCATCATGAGATCTTCACTCGGTTCCACGAACCGCTCCGGGTCCGAGATGCCTCTAGTTTAACTTGTACAAACATCCACAGTGTCCTCGGTCGCGTACTTCCTTTGTTTTGTCCGTTTCATCATGTTTAAAACGCAAAACTGCTACAAAACAGTGCGCCAGAGCGTGGGCCGCCGGAACATTAAGGGGTTAAACAGCATTTAGCATCATTAGCATCATTAGCGAGTCTTCACCACATCGGCCACATCGGCTAAAACTCTGGTAGCGGCCCATGAGGAGCCTGTCAATGACGTGAATAAGCTGCGCAAATACGTATGTGAATCACATAATTGGCTGGAGCAGCTCGTCCCCGGTCACACTCACTGACTCACACTGAAAAATAGCGCAGAATGAATTGTTGTGTGTTTATTTTATTTTCAATTCCGGTTAGATTTTTTTGTGCGCAGCACAGATTTCCTGTGCGCGGAGACCGTGTCAGCAGTGCGCAATTGCGCACGCGCGCAGCTTAGAGGGAACAGTGCCGGGGATCGAATCATTTAACTTTGTGTGTTTTGAGACACTTGTTTACTGTTTAGTTTTGTTTTTTGTTTTTTTTGTGATTTATGTGTCTCTTGTTTTCCTTTGTCACTCGATTCTGTTTGTAGACTATGTGACTCGTGTTGGAACATAACCCCCGCAATAAACAAGGGAACACTGTATATTTGTTAGGAATGCAAAATTATAGCATGCATGTCCACATAACAGTGCCATTCAAATTCCCCTTTACAGAGAGAAACACTTTTTCCGGAGTGCTGTAAGATAACAGTTTGTTAATCCAATTTGTCTGATGAGGAAGAGCAGAGGCTTTCCAATTTTTAAGAATACACTTTTTGGAAGCAGCCGCAGCTAATAGCACAAATTATCTTTTGGCAGGCGTTAATTTTGGTGGTGCAACATCTCCCAAAATCCAAATTTTGGGCTCAGAATTCAAACAAAGTCAACACACATCAGAAGTTGTGCTGATCACATAATTCCAGTTGGACTACAATTTGACAACTCCAAAGCATTTGTACAAGATTTACACTGCTCTGAAATACCATTTCCTAATCTGCTTATCCTGTGTGTTTATATATTTACGTGTGTGTGCATATATGTGTATACGTATAATATATATTCTATGACAGATGTTGAAGGTCTGTCTGTTTGGTAGATACAAAATTTAGTCTGGGCAAGGTTTAATAACTTCTGTGTAAGAGCACCTAGGTCAGACTCTCATCTCGCCGGAATTGGGGATTTGTCATAAACTGAGAAGTTATCAGTCACTATGATGAGAGAGTCCCCTTAGTGACTCCTCTTAGACTAGTCCTCAGACAGAGACCTAAACCAAGAAAGCCCAAGACAGACGGAAAGGGTAATGTGCTTTAAATGCAGAAACTATGGCCTTTAAAAAATATGAATGTCCTAATTAATCACCATGGGCATACAGCACATATTGCCTGTGAACCAAGTGCCACCTTCTATGATTAAGAAATGGTTTCTAGTTTTATTTTGTGTTATTACCATGATTTCTTCTGTTTTGTATTTGAATCTGTGCCAGATGTTGAACTGGAACTTTCAGTGTTTGACTGTTTAAATATTGTAAGTCTATGTTTATTATTTTCCTTATTGCTTTTACTTATTTCAGTTTCAAGTTGGTTGAATTGAATGCACGGAACCATACATTCTTTCCTGAAACAAAACCAAGGATGCAACATGTAAAATAAGACTGAGGGTCCACTAAGGGCCACAGTACCTCATTGTCCAACCAAAGTGAAACTACAGTTAGGACTCAAGAAAGAGCCCATGGAGCCTCGCTGTTGGCTTATAGAGAATTCTATAGAAAACATAGCCTGCTGTAAGTAAATGGCAGACGTACCTATGTGACCCGAGTGACCTGTCGGGGGAGAACAAACGGGAAAGACACGCTATGCTGGAAGATATATAATCAATCAATCAAGCAAGAAGACATAAGCAGCTAACCAGAGCGAGTGCACGACCTCATCCACTTTCTCCTTCTCTTTATATCGCTCCTTGGACGCACGCAGCATTATTACCTATGCGGGTTTAAGTCTTGAGTAGTTTTTCTAATTTACGTGTGGTGTTCACTGTTGGTTTTCAAAGACTGACATTTGTGAATCTATAATGACTTTCCACCTGTATCTATCCTGTTCTATACTTTTACTGTCAGTATTTACTTTTTGTATCACACCTCTGTATTTGGACCATATTTCATTCTCAAAGTAAAATAAAAAGGCGGACTCCCTAACCAAATGTTTGACTCCTCGTCCCGACTCCAAATCTCCGAGTGGTAAGTCATATTTTTCTTTATGTGAGCTCTGCCATCAGTTTTAATGTGAAACAGGGACATTCCACAGACAAGGTTAATGAAGAGTAATGTTAAAAATCTACACACTGTTTTATAAATTATAGATGTAATGCATTTGTGAAGGTGTGTTTGGTGTCAAAAAGTCACGATTCAAAATAGGATTCATCAGGTTTTATTATTTTGTTTTGGCTTTTGATCCAATTTCTGATTTGCATAAAAAAAAGTAGGTGAGCGTGTTGTTGGTATAAAGGTCACAAACTGTTCTGATGCCTTTCCTGGTCCAGCTTTGTTAAAGAGCATCTGCTATTAGCTTTGGTATGTTGGAGTTCTTCTGGAGTGTTGTATTTACGAATAATTGTGTCTAAAGCACAACCAATTCTGGCCATGTGTCAAAAGTAGTGGAAATAATTTGATTTTTGGTTGGTATTGAAAGGTTCTTTTTTTGAGCCTAAATGGTGCTGTTAATGGTGAAGAGTGTAATCTTTGTGACTCTATGGAGACTCATCTCACTTCATCAGCCTTTGAATGAAACCAAATTCACAGCGCATGAAACTGAGCAGCTAAGTAAAAGAGTCTAAAATTTGGAAGATTTAAGCCCCTCTTGGAATTTGGGGCTTCTTTTTATGTAAGAAAAATGATACAGCCTTTTTTTAATGGAGCACAGTGACACAAATACATACATTTAAGTAACAGGATCATCTTTATTGTATTGACACTACCGAACAGAGGGAGGTCCGTCCAGCATTGCAGTTCTGTTTTAGATGTATTCAATAATGACATGTGAAGCACAGATTTTAGCACCAAGAAACTTAAATCTGTCAGGGCTCCATTTCAATGCTACAGGAAACATATTTTTTCTTGTACAGCTTTGCTAATTGGAAAAGCTTCACTCTTGCTGTAATTAAGTTTGTAAGAAGAGCAGGGATTGATGAGGTGGATTTGGAAATAAAAAATAGTAAACTGTCTGCATAAAGAGCAAGTTTATGCTTCTCTGTGCCTATTCTAATGCTGGGAATAGAAACGTCAGAGTGGATGGCAATGACAAGAGGTTCCATTGCAATGGAAAATAAAGCTGGTGAACTGGGGCATCCCTGACGACAGCCTCTGTAGGGGGAGAAGGCGTCTGACAGAACTCCATTAGTCAACATCTGTGACCTGAGGGCTCTAAACAAAGTTTTAATAAAACCAAAGAAAGTATCACCAAAGTTTATAGCCCTCATAGTCTCAAAAAGGAAAAAAAAATCTGTTGAACGCCTTCTCCGCTTCCATCGATATGATTACTGCAGGTTTTTTTTGTCCTTGAGAAAAATCTATAATATAAGACGTTGCCTTACTTCATCTGTATATCTGTGTCTATTCTTCATAAAACCTGTTTAGTTGTCATGAATCATTTTGGGAATTACCTTTTCTAATCGTAATGCGGTAAGTAACCTTGTAATCTGAGTTAAGAAGGCTGAGGAGTTTGTAGTTGTTGCACCTCTGAGCATCGTTTCCAGGTTTGGGAAGTAATGTTGTGCAAGTTCTAATGACTTTGAGAGAGTTTTCTTCAGGAATACTTCTTAAAATATTCAATTGGTTAGCCACCTGGCCCTGGCCCCTTATGTACAAGACATTTCATCTTACTTTACCAGGCTTGACAGAAACTTCTCCACCTCCGCGAGTGCCGGACTCTGAGCTATCTAGCCATCTATTGATTTTACTTGCAGCTGTGGAGCATACATTGTTTTAGTGAATGCTTGCTGTTGTCAATTAATGTGTTCAGTTGATTAATATTTAAAAATAAAACATACTATACCAAAGCATATGTGGACATGAAAAGCTCTTAGGGGAATCTGCCTCTCTATTTCTCGGCGAGCACCAACACATCACAAAAGCTCACTAAATGCATTCAAGCCTATTTTCAACTTGAGTAAACACGTTTTGGATGTTTGTCAAATTAGAAGTCTGAAAAATCAACTCTTTCAACTTTTTCTTTCTCTGATGGAACCAATTTGGCCATGGGCAGAGGGCAGCGTGGAATGGGTTTATCTCCCTTTCCCTAATTCTTTACTATTTTCCAATGAATATTAATAGCATAAAGCTGCCATATCTTTAGGCTAAGTGCTGATGAAATGCATTCTGAGTCTGCTCCCATAAACAGACTAAAGATACAGGCATCAGTCATGTTTATGCAAGGGGATTTTATTCATAAGATTATGGTTACAGTCATTAGCGAGATTATATTGGCCTCCATACAGCTATTGCATATTCAGGAGCTGTGAAATGTGTTTAGCCTTCACTGCAGGCAGTGCACAAGGATACTGCAGGACAAAGTAGGCCTGGTTCTGCTGGATACAAAATGATACTACAATTCAGTAACAAAACAGCTTTCATCATACTGTAAAGTAAGTCACTTGCTTGTCTCCATGGAGATGTTGTTACCTAGAATGTGATTTCTTGTTTATTTTCACCAAGAAACTCCACCATAGAGCTACGGCAGATGTCGTCACGCAATCCCACCATGCGCCACCCAACTCCACACTGGCAGGTGGCTGAGAATTCACATAGAAACTAATTGCATTGGCTATAATTAGCAAACTTTATCAAAGTTTCTGAGCGTCTTTTACCAGGTTTACAAAGTTTCAGATTGACGAAAGAACTGGTAACTGAACTGGCTAGCAGCTAATCAAACTTTTTCATTAATTAAAGAATACATACCATATATTTTTTTTTTTACTTTTTAAGCAGTGCTCCATCCATCAATCCATCCATTTTTTTCTGCTTATCCAGGGCGGCCGGGTCGCGGGGGCAGCAGTCTAAACAGGGACTCCCAGACTTCCCTCACCCCAGACACATCCTCCAGCTCCTCCGGTGGGCCCCAAGGCGTTCCCAGACTAGCCGAGAGACATAGTCCCTCCAGCGTGTCCCAGGTCTTCCCTGGGGCCTCCTCCCGGTTGGAAATGCCCAGAACACCTCCCTAGGGAGGCGTCCAGGAGGCATCCTGAGCAGATGCCCGAGCCACCTCAGCTGGCTCCCCTCGATGTGTAGGAGCAGCGGCTCTACTCCAAGCTCCTCCTGTGTGACTGAGCTCCTCACCCTATCCCTAAGGGTGCGCCCAGCCACCCTGCAGAGGAAACCCATTTCGGCCGCTTGTATCCGCGATCTTGTCCTTTCGGTCATTACCCAGAGCTCATGACCATAGGTGAGGGTAGGAACGTAGATTGACCAGTAAATCTTCACCACAACGGTGAACCGCATCCCTGCAGACGCTGCACAGATCTGCCTGTAAATCTCACGCTCCATCCTTCCCTCACTCGTGAACAAGACACTGAGATACTTGAACTCCTCCACTTGAGGCAGAGACTCACCACCCACCCGGAGAGGGCAAGCCACCTTTTTCCGGTCGAGAACCATGGCCTCGGATTTGGAGGAGCTAATTCTCGTCCCAGCCACTTCACACTCGGCTGTAAACCGCCCCAGTGCCTGCTGCAGGTCCTGGCTCGAAGAAGCCATCAGGACAACATCATCTGCAAACAGCAGAGATGAAATCCTGTGGTTCCCGAACCAGACCCCCTCCGGCCCCTGGCCGTGCCTAGAAATTCTGTCCATAAATATATTGAACAGAACCGGTGACAAAGGGCAGCCCTGGCGGAGTCCAACATGCACCGGGAACAGGTCTGACTTACTACCGGCAATGCGAACACAGCTCCTGCTCCGGTCATACAGGGACCGGACAGCCCTTAGCAAAGAGCCCCTGACCCCATACTCCCGGAGCACCCCCCAAAGGAATTGGGAATGGGAAGGAATTGAATGCCTTCTCTAGGTCCACAAAACACATGTGGACTGGTTGGGAAAACTCCCATGAACCCTTGAGGACCAGATGGAGAGTATAAAGCTGGTCCAGTGTTCCATGACCGGGACAAAAACCACACTGCTCCTCCTGAATCCGAGGTTCGACTATCAGTTGGATTCTCCTCTCCAGTACCCTGGAGTAAACCTTACCGGGAAGGCTGAGGAGTGTGATTCCCCTGTAATTGGAACACACCCTCCGGTCCCCCTTCTTAAACAGAGGGACCACCATCCCGGTCTGCCAGTCCAGTTGTACTGTCCCCGACCGCCACGCGATGTTGCACAAACGTGTCAGCCAAGACAGTCCCACAACATCCATAGACTTGAGGTACTCGGGACGGATCTCGTCCACTCCTGGAGCCTTGCCACCGAGGAACTTGCCAACCACCTCAGTGACTTCAGCCAGGGTGATGGTCGAGTCCGCCTCCAGGTCCCCAGTCTCTGCTTCCTCCTCGGAAGACATGACGGGGGGATTGAGGAGATCCTCAAAGCATTCCTTCCACTACCCAACAACATCCCCAGTCAAGGTCAGCAGCCCTCCGCCCGCACTGTAAACAGTGTTGGTGAAGCACTGCTTCCCTCTCCTGAGGCGTCAGACGCTTTGCCAGAATTTCTTTGAGGACGTCCAATAGTCCTTTTCCATGGCCTCCCCGAACTCCTCCCAACCCCGAGTTTTGGCCTCTGTGACCGCACGAGCCGTGGCACGCTTGGCCTGCCTGTACTCATTGGCTGCCTCAGGAGTCCCACGAGCCAACAAGGCTCTATAGGACTCGTTCTTCAGCTTGACGGCATCCCTTACTTCCGGTGTCCAACACCAGGTTCGGGGATTACCACAGTGACAAGCACCGCAGACCTTATGACCACAGCTACGGGCAGCCGCATCGACAATAGAGGTGGAGAACATGGCCCACTCGGAGTCCATGTTCCCAGCCTTCCCCGGAATCAGGGAGAAGTTCTCCCGGAGGTGTGAGTTGAAGACCCCCATGACAGCAGGCTCTGCGGGCTTTCCCAACAGACCCTTACGATGCGCTTGGGCCTGCCAGGTCTGTCCGGCTTCCTCCTCCGCCAGCGGATCCAACTCACCACCAGGTGGTGATCGGTTGACAACTCAGCCCCTCTCTTCACCCGAGTGTCCAAGACACGCGGGCGGATATCAGATGACAAAACAACAAAGTCCTATTATGCAAAATGTACTTTTAACCATGCTATAGTTGTTTCCCCTCACCATTTATTTACACCTCATTGCTTATTTTCAAGACACCATATTGCAGATCAACCCCGTTTTCACCTCCACTGACATGTTCCCACTGCTCTGTACTTATTTAATAAAATTTGGCACCATCGCATTAGTCATTTTGATACAAATGAAAAAAATTTGATTGCTAGTAGGATCTATAGCTATTCAGCAGACGTACGGCAACATCGCAGCTCTTTGTTGTGATGACGTGCAAGTCTGTGGACATGTTTCTTTAATTAAGTCATTTTAGATGACTATTATGATTTAAAATTTGAAAATTATAACATAATGATCCATGGGTGTCACAGATTATAACTATATAGCATATTATAGTTTGAAGTGAATCAATCCCAAATGCTTTTCACAAAGTTGGAAAATTTACTCACAAACTTAAGACAATAACTATTGTATGTTTATTACACAGATATATATGAATTAGCCTACACATATGCACAGTTGTTGTTTTTTTTTTTTTTGTGCATTCATTTTTTAAATACTGCTACTTTCGCAGTCAAGTAGTCAAGAGAAATCTGCTTCAGAACAGAAAATATGATGAACCAAGGTTAATGGAGGTTATGCCTTCACCTGATAAGGACATATCCAAATGCTGACCTTACATTTACTTTTCATAGGGCATAGATGTATTCAAGATGAAATACCATGCTTCATCCAGTGTATTACTCATACTTTCTGGCATTTTAAAGAGAAGCACCTTTATAACCTCATTTAAACTTTTCTGCTCTTTATTGTTGTAGAAGATGACTAACAACATTTTTATGCCATTTTCTGTGAACTATAATCACAAAGGAATTGTTCATTGTTCATAGTTTTACAGGTTTTTTTTGTGCACATTTGCACGTTTTTTTTAAATTTGGTTTAGTTTGATCATTTGGTTCAGAGATTTATCTGAACAAGGACTTAGAAGGTCTAATAATTTGAGGCATTTCTCATCAGTTTATACAGGTCTCAGGCTTTTTCTCAGAACACTTGACACAGCTGTCATTCAGAAACACACATGGTCATTGAATTCATCTTGTTTGTTGGATACTACAGGTCTGTACATGACTTTGACCCAGACTCTATATCAACGTCTATATAGATTTTCAAACAGAACAGCAAAACATTTTATGGGCATCCACAATCTAACAGCAAAGAATTTCACACATGAATCAAAAACAGAGAGAAGGGTCACGGCGGAGCACAGACTCTGCTCGGGCCCATATAGATGCATCCTCCATACAATATAAACCAGTGAGTGTCTGGTCCCTGAGCTGCAGTGTGGAATAAAAAAGCACAAAAAACTTCACACGAGCAAAGTCTGAGAGTTTTGATGATAAAACTGGCTTTTGTGAGATGATTGGTCAGCTTTTTGCCAAGATAACATTTTATTAAGGAAAACTGATATTATGTTGTTTTGCAAATTTAATGGCTACCACTCTACTCTTTCTGAGGTCCTCTTTAGAAATATTTATTGCAGAATAGAAATTAGGTATACATTTACAATACCAAGAATAGCAGAAAAGCCATACAACAATAAGGGTAAAAGCTGGGATTTTTTTATTGGTATTGGTTCTATTTATTGGTGCGATATTTAGAACAGTTCTTTTTCCTAAGCTGTTCGTCTGTGTGTGTCCATGTGAGATTGAAGAGTAATGTAGCTAAAGATGTGGCTGTACATTTGTATCCTTTTGATCATATCTTGCACCACTGTAAATATATTTTGTAATTATTTTTATAAAGTTCATCTGATAACTTAATTGCTGGACTTTGCTATAGCGTTTAATGTCTTGCTTGCATTTTTTTATTTAGTTTTCAGCCACAATACTAAGATAAAAACAAATACATCCCTGTGATTGATATTTATGGAGAGTTCTCATATGGGAGCAAAGGGCTGAGAGGCTGAGCATTGTGCAGAATGTTAGTAGAAGTAAAAGTAGGTCTGTTAAACATGCACAGTCCGTTGAAATACACTTAAATTAAAACTGAATATGCCCCCTGCTTTACATAAATGTTTATTTTCTCATAATTTAATAATAATGTTGTGGTGCTTTCACAACTTTTTGACCTATCTGAAAAAAAAACGCTCATGGCAATGTATTGATACAAAAGCCCACAATACCGATTTTGATTTGTCTTTACACTGGCCTTTAAGCCTGCTCTTGAGTACTTTTGCTCTAGCATCTCATGTATGTGAATTTTAAATAATCACCATGTAAACAACAAGATATTATCTTTCAAATTGGGCGCTCACCATACTGGAATCTGGTGTTGGGCTCCTTCTACTGGCAGCAGAGGGAACTATCAAGATTAAACAAACATTATCTAATCAAGAAACATCCCCGGACATGTTAATATAAGCAGTTGAATGCAATTTGACGGCAGAAAAGCTTAATGAGAGTCTGAAGATTCATGCACTGTGCAGGGTTTCTACCTGTGACGCAACAATCCTGGGAAAATAAAAAAATAAAATAAAAATTTGTGACGGTACAGCGAGACTAGACGCAAGATTCAAACAAGCGTCAATAAAGCAAATACAACTCTAGCTGTGTTTGAGGAGGGGACAATGTTATGATGTGGTTTAAAAGATTCATCAATTATATACTGTGCTGTAAAAGGCTGTCTTCTGTTTACATGTACTGGTGGTCACTTTCATATAAATCCTTCAGCTGGATCCTTCATTAACCTTGAAGGTCTGACAGCTCTTGTACATGCGGCTGCTGTATGCACTTGCACTGCTTGGGCCCCACACTGGTCAGAGCAGGAAGATGAACGGGAGTTGAACACTCGGGCGAATACAAATGTGACTCATGTGGCACTGAGGCTCATTAGAGGAACAGGATGAGTAATAATGGAAGCTGCCCGCACATCACTGACCTGGAAAAAGAGACGCTAATTACCAGCTTACAGACATGTAGGATTTTCACCAAAACACTACCAATGAAGGCTTTGGCTGTCATAACTCCAACCTTTGAAAAAAAAAAACTGTGTCTACCAAAATTAAGAGGTGTTTTAATAAAGTTGACAATATAGAGAAACATAACCCCAACCCTGCCCCTGTACCCAATTTTTCCATGTATTTCAGCAAAATTTGTCTTGGCCCAGTATAGATAAATTGTACAAGCGGTGCAAAATAAGAGCAAAACAAGTCCACTGCCTGCTGTTTGCATCAAATTATAAAGCATTTTATTTTTAACGTTTTAGCATGCTAGTTGTTATTAGCTTTACCGTCACAGCAAAACTCCACTCTCTGAGTGTTGTGAAAAGTGCTCATAAGCTCATTGCTTATGAGCACTCAGTGCTCATAAGCTCATCGCCGTTGCTGTGAATAAACAGGATGCTCAGAATGCATAAGGTAAGTGAGGAATAACTCTGGACCACTGTAAACCGTTTAAAATGAAGTAGTTGTGTTTTTGGTAAATGTTCACATTTTTATACAGTGCTTTTCCACTTTCAAGGCACTCAAAGTGTTTTACATCAAGGAACCACTCACCCATTCACACACACATTCATACATTGGTGAAAGCAGACACTTGGGGTGAGGTGGGTCAAGTATCTTGCCCAAGGACACAATGACAGCATTCATCTGTGTGACCTGCAATTGCACCACCACCCTGTGGGTCAGTGGATCTGGCCGCTCAACCAATGATGTCTGTGTGGACAGCGGGATTTGACTTAACTTTTTTTTGCTTGTTTTATGTTTTCAAGACAGTAAAAATCAGTACAGCACCTTTAAACTCTATACAATTCTCTCAGCTTCTACTGTAAAACTTTATGAGTAAACACATTTTGCCGCTTGTCCAAGTGGCTTCTTACACTACACTGTTACTACACTACAGTTTCAAATACAGTTTCTGTTTGTTAGCCAGGTCTATTGAACTACATGCAGTTTCCTGCTTGTGAAGAGTGCAGACACTATCTTTGCTCCCGCTGCTTCCTTCTTTACTTTACTTTTAATCATTTTACCTGTTCCAAGGCTGGAAAATCTCTCTAGTTATTTATTTATTTGTTTTAAGTAAATCAAGATTTTAAACCATTTTTACATTTTTTATCTGTCGAGCCAGCAATATGTCCACAAAACAAGACCAATGAAATTGGCAAAAGAGCGCAGGCAAACAGACAATGTGTGCCAGACATCAAGGTCAGAGATACGCTGCTGCTAGGAGACGGTGTTATCAGAGGTGTGAGCCACAGAGGGATTCAAATATGCTGTTATCCCAGTTACACAGTTTCTGAGGCTACAAAACTCCTGCCAAAAGTTTTGTCAACACATCGAGGAGTTAAACAGCTGATTGTGCACGTGGGTGCAGCGCAAACCTAAATGCAACAGACTGAAATTGTGAAAAGGGATTTCACAAAGTGGAGGTTAAGACATTCATCAGTGGACCTCTTCCTAACATAGACAGAAGGAAGATGAACACATTTACAAGTGTCAGCAGTCACCTCCAGCCTCTCTCTCTAAAACCTTCAAATCAGGCAAGAAATCTCGGGGTAATAATGGACTGAGGCTTGAACATCAACAGCCACATCAATAACATCTGCAGCTTATTCTCATAAAAAAGCATTGTAAAAATCAAAGGTAAACTGTCAAAACCAGATGTGTCCATACTTGTCCCCAGTATATTAGGCTACTGTAAAGGCCTGTTCACTGGCCTCTCCAAACGAGCGGTAAGACAACTCCAGACATCATCCAGAATGCTGCTGTTTGGGTCCTGCCTCGGAAGGAAACAGGACAGCACATAAATCCTGTGCTTATGTGCAAAAATTAGAGTCTATTTTAAATTTATTTTTTAAGTCTATTTTTTTCAATAATTTTAAGCTATTTATCTATTATCTTGTTTTATTGCATGTACCATTTTCCTTCTGTTCTTTAACTTTGTGGTGCAATACTGGAATTTCCCCACTGTGGGACTAATAAAGGTATCTCTTATCTTATCTTGATCTTGTGATAAACCGTCATATTTCCAGTGAAGGCCATTTTATATGTTGAGATGTTGCGTCGCAAAACAAAGCTCAAATTCAACAGCTGTTTATAAAGATCAAACATATATATATACCCACTGCATTATATAAAGACGTAGAAGCGCAGAGAAGTGAAATAAATGCTGAACAAGCTTATGATAAAAAGAAATAGTGTAGCGTTTACACTAGCTTTAGCCACATCTCACAGTGCCATAAACATTTGTAACGTTTGAGTAACCTCAGAGTCGCATAGCAGAGCTCTGCCCCTGGACCCGGAGCCGTGCCCCGAGCGTGGAAACTCCACCCGGCTATGAAACTTGCCAAACAGACCTGCTCTAAGGCAGCCCCAAGCGAACCGTGCCAGTGTAAGGTAACCTCTACATATGTCATATCTGCTGTCTGTGTCCAACTGGGAAGTCAAATTATAAACTTATAAAATTTGTAGTCTAACTTGTCATACACATTTTTTGAGCTATAAAAATGTCCATGGATCCTGTGAAATACTCCTGAGTTTTTGAATGAAGACGGGCACATTTAGCTGTATTGACTGATGTTTTTGAAAATGTATCCTGTGACATGTTGAATTAAAATCCTCTCGTATATTGTTTTTAATTTACTTTAAACATACATGCCTTGTAATTGCTTAAGTTTTTCATTGATAGTTCACATGTAATCCTTAATTATATGCATGTTTGACTATGCTTGTGTTTTCTTTTGAATTCCATTGCGTTTGTTTGACTTGCTTTGGTTTTCCTATCTGTCTGATTACAGGAATTATTGAATTTACCAAACCAAGCTTACTTCAGGTTATATTTGGGGTATAATCTAGCCTGGAGAGGTTGAATTGTCCTAAACCATAATATACCCAAGTATAAACTAGCCTTGGCCAAAATATACCCTGGTGAAGTCGAGCCTGGGCCTCTTTAACCCGGGGTATAGTCCAGGCAGGGGGTATACTTTGGCCTGTCACATTGGTTTATTTTCCAACCCACGCCACAAACAAAGCAATGTGGTGTAGTCCATTCAGTGTAGTGAAGACTGCAGTGAGTATTGTATTGGAGAAACTAAACAGCCACTCCTAAGAAAATGTATCAACAAGAGCAGCTCGGGACCACACTCTGCTGTAGATCTCAAAGTCATTAGCCACTCCTTTGACAGTGAGGTACAGATCTTTGTCAAAGCAAAGAAAAAGTTTGAAAAACAATCCATCTTTGAACAGGAATGGGGGTTAGACATAATTTATCTCCTATTTATAACTCCATCCTCAGACTTAAATCAAAACAGGGAAAACAATAGGTATAGTCAGTATATCAATAGATGTGAGAGCACCCATTAGGGGCCTGAACGACTATGCAAAATATGACTCAGGACAGTTTACACTTGTAATGTATTTCCATAGACCTAGCTAACAAAAAGAAACCCGTAAACAGATAGAACAGATGTTTTAGTTTTAGTGTAGCTCCACCCTTCAGACTGATATACGGCAGTGTCTCATCAGGACTCTGACCAGAACTGAAAGCCACAAACATCTTATTAAAAAATCGCATGTGAAACTGTGAATTAGTTTGAAATTTCAGAAAATGCTAATGGACAAGGAGTTGAAATGCCCTGGGCCAAACACTCATTTATATTGTAGAAATGCTATGTTAGCCATTCTAAAATAAAACAGTATCAGTATCAAGAATATTTTACACTTCACTTGATTATTTTGACAATTGGTCTTTGCAACTGTTAAACATTGTATGTACTTCTGTATATAATCTGTGTATACATATATATATATAAAACACACACACACACACATTGAGTGAGAGGGTGTGTCCTGAGTTTTGATTTACTTTTCTGCCTTGTCAATGCCCGATCTCGTTGGATCTCAGAAACTAAACATGGTTTGGCCTTGTTAGTACTTGGATAGGAAACCACTCAATACCAGGTGCACAGTGGGTGGCAGTGGCTCTGGTGCAAACTGTTGTTGTGTCCTTAGGCAAGACACTTAAACTGTGTATAGATGACAGCATTGTTTCAGTCGGTCTATGCCAGGGCAGCTGTGGCTACAGTAGTAGCTTGTATAAGTGTAGAGTGAATCAATAATGCACTGGGTATTCATATTATTATTAAAATTATAAATGCAACTGCATTGCAACGCATAAACAAGTCTAAGCAGAATTTATGGCATTATTAGATTGGAACAAAGCACTTGCATGAGATGAACAGTGTGACAGTAATAAAGATGAGCAGCAGATGTCCTTCAGATTTAAAGTGATACACAAGAATTAATGAGTTTTCACACACAAGGCCTTATCTGTAATGACCAACTACAGTGACACAACAGTGGGCACATTTACATGGCCAGAACAATCAGATAACTGGAGTCATCTGATAACCCAGTAATTAGATCAGATTATTGGTGTGTGAATGAAATCTGATAATCCCAAACACCAGGTGCACATGTGTTCATGAATTATTTCTTAGGGCAACTCTGCTCTTTAGAAGACTTTCAACCTTGGCTGTAATCTTTGCTCATTAGTTTACCTTTTTAGTTTGAGTTGTGACTGTTCTAACAGGTATCCACACTTAAAACTCTGGCCCTGCATCCAGGTGTTTGAAATCAGAAACACGTGGCTTTAATCGTGGCAGTCTTGTGTGATGTCACCAAGCACTTGCTATTTAAACACCACATACACAGTTTAGTAGTGAAAAAAGTTGAAATAGTGTTTAGTTCCGCTTAAGAACCTCAGGCGTTTCTGGGTGTGTTTGAATAGGTCTAAAGTACAGGGCTTTAATCAGATCACATATTTAGCTCTCTGCACAGGATATTACAAAACACAATCAATATCCATCTTCCCCGTCTTCCTCTTCAGCTTGTAAAAATGACCTGACCGCAAATTGGATGACTTGAGATATGAACACGATATACACACTCCACCACTGTAAAATATGAATAAATACAAAATAATTTACGATTTTTAATGAATTTTAAGATTGTGGGAGTTATAAATGTCTCTATCGTAATACGCTCTGACCATTTGCTGTAGCGTAAATGAAGCAGCCAGGACGTATTTGCTCTGTGCATCACAAAGAGCCCATCAGGATTCAATTAGAGTCCTTTGATTCCCTTTCAAACACTGTGATATACATGGCACTGGGTTGTTTAATGATCTTCAATACTCCGGCCTCACATGCAATGACTTTTAATGCTTCAGTGAAGATTTAATAACAGTGGTTCGATACAAGAACAGACTGAGATGGAGGACACATCACTTACAATGGCTCCATGCAACATATTTACAGACGTTTTAGCAATAGACTTATGCAAACATATATTCAGGTATTGAGTATTAAACAATAATATACATTTATCATTAGTTTACATTTAGTTTATGAATGGAAATGTGTCAATTGACTGCAGAACTCAGCCTTTTCTCAAGGAATTTTACGGTCGCAAGCAGGAATTTCTCATTGTTTGATAGTTGAAAAAAGACCCTGAGTCTAAATTGTTGGCTTCTTACAGGTACAGAAAAGTGGGCGGGGATAGGGGGAAGGTGAAAATGGAAATTTTTGAAGCAGTCAAGCCTAAAATGCAGGGGAATACAGGATTACTCAAACATGCATAAGTCAATGAAGTACAACTTTAGGCTAATTAAGATAAGAAGAAAGCGAAGTATTGTTTGTTTAATAATGAAAAAGGAACCCATTTTAGCATTAAAGGGGAGGTTTGCCTTTAAGAATTGGCCAGATGGAAGTTTTTAATAGTAACATAGCTTTGCGCACCAGATTAGCTTCAGATTATGTTGTGTTATTATGCTCAGTTGGGATACCTAGACCACACCATGAAACGCTCAGTACATTTTGAAATTCAACTTTAGCAGGACTACCTTTATGAGGGACATGTCAGTACTTTCATTTCAAAAACTTGAAAAGACATGTGTACACACCAGGCTGGATGCATTCTTAGGAGACTCCAGAACTATTGATTGTGATGATGTGATGTTGGGCTAAACCGTTCTCTGGGCCTCCACGGAGCTGAACGTGTCGTCAGGGAAACAGCCTGTCCACATGCTGTGTCCGTGTGAGAGCCGAGCGTTCAAACAAAGCACCATCCTTTCACAGCAGCTAGAAAAAAAAAAACACATCTCACTGCAGCTTTCACAAACTGACTTACCACTTTGCTTGTGTTTGTAATATATGGTTGGTCTCCGGCTGTCAAAGTTAACATGTTAAGTCGTATGATTAATCAAAGAAAATTGGCACGTTAAGCTTGAATTGAAGCAAAGTAATCACACAATTTTGACTACGCACGTTCTTTAAGTTTGTGCAGGGAGGCTTACCAGAACAATGTCTCAGACGCTGATGTTCACAGGCAATGAGCTTTTGATAGGGGTATAACTCTGAAAAAACCCCAAAAAAACACAAAGATGCAGTGGACAGCTTAAGTCGAACGGGGGAAAATAAACGTCGCCTGTGGCCGCTAAAACAAGTCATATGGACCTCTTTATGCTGCGTTTCAGTTGCCTTTAGAGGTCAGAACTCACATTTTGAAATGATGTAATCGCTAAGTTAAATATCAGATGCACTTTCCAGTTGTCATGTGAGAAAAACAATGATCAGTATATAGCAAAAGACGAAGTTTAGCTTTAGCTTCAGTTCAAAATGAGCAGTAAAACGTCCTACAACGTTTTGTCCAGTTGACAGATTTAAACTTTGTCTTTTGCTATAGATCAGACCTGGATGGCTGAGGGATTACACAGACAATGAACGCATCATTTGACAATTAATTCCTGCTTTTGTTGACATTAGCTTTGTGTAATCGTTAACAGAGCACAAAAGCGCATTTGTAACTGCAGGGTCTCAACAGTTGTGCAGAAGCAGGTCCACAGACAACGGACAATGTTTTCTTTCCGAGTACAATTCCATGATCGTGGGCCATTCTAGTTGTCAGAATCAGAATCAGAATCAGAAGACTTTTATTGCCATAGTCTGTGAACACAGTTCACAAACTAGGAACTTGCTTCGGTGAAAAAGTGCAACATAAACACACTGAATAAATACAAATAAGGGCATGCACAAAGTTAAAAAGATATGCTTAAAAAAAAATCAAATGAAATACTTAAAGGGAGAGTACAAAGGGAGAGTACGTCATGTACAACTCGAGAAATCTAACCTCCAAGGATGACTCGAAAGCACCATACAGACTGTACAGAACACTTGAAGACGCAAGGCCAACCGAAGGAGTTTGCATTTTACCATAGAAACCAGTTTTGCATGAATGAAAGGCCCCACTAAACCTGATGTGTCGCGTACATTCTCTGAAACATGCGACTGATTCAACATAAACTGCTGTGCATAGAGTTGAATTGTAGCTAGGGTTTTTAAATGAGCTAGGGGGTTGGAGGTTAATCACTGCACAATGTCATTTTCAAGAACTACGCACCGAGTCTGCAAAGTATTTCAACCAAAATATGACCCCTTAAAATTAAAAAGGAAGCTCCGAGATCACAGCCTTTAAAGATTTGAGAGAGTCCACACAGTGTCATCTTGCTTTCAGTACTATCTTTTCTCTCAGAGCCAAGGATTTTTAATGAAATATTTATCTGAGCACTTTATGGAGCTTCACACCGCGCTCATGTGCAAACGGTGCTGCAACAGAATACTGACTGAAGCGCTGAGGCGTGATGGAGGAGGAAACACAAAAGCTTTTAGCCAGAACAGTTAACAAAGTGGTTTCGTCAAGGGAGTTTAGAGAGCTCAACATTTCAAGTCCTTGCGGAACCTGATATGAATGCAGCTCATTAAAAAATGCTGATTATGTCTGGATGTACCTGATTTTTACTGTTAAAAAATGAAAAAAACAGAACTAGTTGATCTTAAACTGCAGTGGTCCAAACTTACCTTATGCATTCCTAATTATTCACCACGATGAATTACTTTAGGTAGTTTAATCCTTTATTGAAATCATTTTTGATACATTTTTGGAATGTAACAGGAATTTTGGAACACAATAACATTTTAATTCCAATTGCACAATATATTTTCTTTAGTATTGAAGCTACCCCAGGTGAAACACACATATATATTTGGTGTAATGTTATTTCAGAACTGATATCAACTCTTTAGAACATGTCCATGTGTTCTGCATCCACAGGACACACAGATTTCTTCTCGTTTACTCACAGTATATAATAAGAGCCAGCGGTCTGTGAAACATGTGTCTTTCACAATGAGAAAATGCGCTTTTTGAGCCGAAAGTGGAAATAAAAAGCTTTGTACAAGATTTGTTTGAGACTGGCACCTCACATCATCGTTCTCTGTTTTCTTCTGCACATTTTCCTTCTTCTTCTGGCTCCAAGGATGAAATGCTACTCCTATATCCACTTTGTTTGGCTGCTTTAAATATCATTATGATGCGAGTTTATATGACTATAAACCCATGTGGGAACTTGATGAGCAGAAGGACATTATAGGTGAAAATTGCTCACAAAATCCATTGATTCTATAATTATATTCAAACTATCTCTACTCAAACTACATATCAGAAGCCTACAATATTTTCCCAATAATATTTTAGTTAATATATCTAATATTCTAATCTAAACTCAAAACTCATCTGTTTAGAAAGGCCTTCTCACCCTGACCTCTCTGACCATAACTGCACTGTCTTTTAATCTATATTTGCTTTAATCTATATTTGTTTTTTCCAATGTATTTTTAATCATTTTACATTGTTTCATTTTGTATTGTACTATTTTGGTGTCTTGATGTACGGCGACCTTGAGAGCCTTGAAAGGCGCCTAACAAATAAAATGTATTATTATTATTATTATTATTAATAATAATATTTAAATCCATGTGTGCATATTCTACTGTATAAAAATGCAGACTGCTTTTTTGCTTTGATATTAACTGTTATATTTAACTAGTTATATTTTATTGTGTGAGGCATTGTCTCCTAGTAATTCTTTCTTTATTCTTTATTTGTCAGGGACTGTGTACAAATTCATTAATCTTACAAAATAAGAGATTATTTGTACCAGATTTACCTACTGCTACTTTCCATCTGCAGTCCCTGGGCAGGTGAGCACACATTAAAATACACATTTCATTACGGTTAAATTATAAGACTAACAGGTCATTGTTAAGTCTAGTTGATGTCCTGTCATCTTCCTCATGGTGGTGGTTAGCTGTTAGTGAGGTCTTGAAATAAAGGAAAAGATTCAGACTCTACCTGGCACATGGCATTGCAGAGAATGTAAATCTACTGTCAGCACAAGCAGTGAGGTTAATGGAAGAGTTAAAGAGGGCAATCTCAGCAGTCTGTGGAGCACTATTCTCCTGAGCATCATGAGAACTAGTACCAAACTCCAAGAAACTGACATGGCCTCATCTACATACGTGCTACTGCAGCTCCTCATGGTTTGACAGTTTATGCTAATGGACATGTTATCAAGAGTCGAGGCATGAGGTGGGAGTGCATAAGCAATATTACAGGGGACGCAGCTGTGTACCCTCTCTGTACACTGTGTTCAGAAAATTGATGTTTTCATAAATGAACTCTTTATGTACTGCTTTGATCAGACACTTAAAAAAAAAAAAAAAAAAAGGCAGAAATGAGAGAGTCCCTCTTGCAAGTGTAAAATAGTGTACATGGGAGCAGAAATGGCTCAGTAGAGGAGTGTTCCTGCCAAAGCCAAAGGTTTTAGGTGTAATTGCAGCTCTAACCAGTATATATTTCCTTTGTTTCCTTGGTAAAACACTTCTTACATATTCACCTTATTCCAGAAGTCACTGTGGGCACCACTATTGTCATTCTCTATGTTGAAAATTGTCATTTATGAACAATTTTCAACATAGAGATTTTTGTAATTTGTCCATAGTCACCTTATACCAGTGATGTAATCTCTTTTTTTTGTGTGAAAACACCAAAATACATTAATAGGAGATAAACTGACAGGATACCTGGAGTTGTATTTTACTTCATTCATATATGTCATTGTGTCATTTACATTACAGAACAGATCAGAATCCATAAGTGTTCTGTCCAGTTTTTACGACTTTTATACATCACCAAATGATTCTCAGAATTTCTGCATTAAAATTGCGTTCTCTAGAAAGAGATATATTAGCATGCTTCCACATAACGTTTTGAAAATGCTATATTCGCCGAAAACAATGTGTTAACATGTTTCATGAGAGGGAGCCTGAGCTTGTGTGGGAGGTCGAGCGTTACCGGCTAGATATAGTCGGCCTCACCACCACGCACAGCTTGGGCTCTGGAACCCAACTCCTCAAGAGGGGCTGGACTCTCCATTTCTCTGATGTTGCCCGTGGGAAACAGCGGTGTATTGGTGTGGGCTTGCTCATTGCCCCACAGCTCAGCCTCGATGTGTTGGAGTTCACCCCGGTGAACAAGAGGATCGTGTCCCTGCGCCTTCAGGTCAGGGGCAAGTCTTGTGTTGTGTTAGCCTACGGGTCTAACGGCAGTGCAGAGTACCCGGCCTTCTTGGAGTTCCTGGGAGGGGTACTAGACAGTGCACTGACTGGGGACTCCGTTGTTCTCCTGGGGGACTTCAACGCCCATGTGGGTAACGACAGTGACACCTGGAGGGGCGTGATTAGGATGAACGACCTCCTTGATCTGAACCCAAGCGGTGTTCTGTTATTGGACTTCTGTGCTAGTCACAGTTTGTCCCTAACGAACATCATGTTCGAGCACAAGGATGTCCATCGGTGCACGTGGCATCAGGACATCCTAAGTCAGAGGTCGATGATCGACTTGTTGCTGTCAACCAATCACCACCGGGTCGTGAGTTGGATCTGTTGATGAAGGAGGAAGCCGGACAGACCTGGCAGGCCCAAGCGTATCCTGAGGGTCTGCTGGGAACGTCTGGTGGAGCAGTATAGTATTTGATTTTGTTCTATAATACTGTGCTTATTAAAAAAAAAAAAAAATCTATGAAGGTTTGAACTTAAACAAGAGAGAAATGTGAGAAAACGTTAATGCCTGTCTGAGAAAAGTGTATAAAATGTGTGGAGAAGAGTTTTACAGCCATAAAATATGTATAATAATTGTAAAAAATAAAGTTTTCTTCTTTTGAAGAAGAAGTTTTGTTTATTGTGGGTTATTTTTGGAACGTAACCACAGCGATAAACAATCTATAGACCACGAAACTCTGATTATTATTATGCACTTTTATAATGTCATTTACTTGCCTTGTGTCTGTCCAATGTATGTGATGTGTTTGTGTGGCATTGAATTTAAATGCCGTTTTTCCCTGTGTGAACATGACTGTGAAGACAAATTTCCCCTCGGGGACAATAAAGCAACTAACTAACTAACTAAACGAGGGACCACTGTATAACATGGTAGAAAGTAAAAAAAAATAAAAAATAATAATAATAATAATACCTTCTCTTTAAATTTGAAATACCCATGTAAAGACTCTCAAAAACATAACAGAAAATAATGTTAAGTTAACTCTATAGTAAAAGTATATTTATTTAAACCTTCTGTTAGTTGGACTTAATGTTCCTCAGTCAAACTTAACCAGCCTCCTCTGCTATGGACACATCACTTGAACTTGAACTTCACTGACCTCCTACAACCTTCTAAAATCTTTCACACATCATTCCAAGAAGTCCAAACATATTTCACGACATTTGCATATTTTCCATTTAAAATGATAATATCCACTGTGTTTGTGACTTCAGTAGAAATTAGCCCGTAGAGTTTAAAGCACGCCGACATCTCCTAGACATCCATGATGAAAGTAGAAAGTCTAGAGGAGTACACTTAGCACATTATTTGGTACGTCAAAGTCGAAACAACCGCACCATAAATCCTGTTTTTGTGACAGTTAAAAATATATGAAAAGTTTTAAAGTTCATTCTTAACCTCACTCTCAACTTTTAAGCTATTGCACTCATTTGAAAAGTTGAAAGTCAACACTGGAGGCTGTGGAAATAGTGTGACAGCAGGAACGGAGAAACTGCAACAAAAAGCAGTGTTGAAATTTCACAGTTGGCTGTCTAGAAAAGTATATACATTTTAACTTCCATATGTGCAATATTAATTCCACCCTTAGAAAATATAATAGCAGCCTATAGTTTGAAAACAACCTGCAGAGTAAATGAAACTAAGTTCCTGTGACCTTTCGGTGTACAGTTGATTTTAATTGCAGATAATGAATGAAAGTGAGAGTGAGTTATTTTTCCTAAAATGCTTCTATAAATGTCGACCAGGTCATTGTCCAGGCTGAGCGGTGCCTCAGGCCAAAGAAGCTGTGACAGGCTTCGGCTCCTAATGATCCTCTGTGGGATCGTTGACAGAAAGTATATGAAAAACACCAACCTAAACATATTACCTGCCCACAGCCTATATTCATTTAAGAGGGGGCATTACGCAAAAGCAACTCTTTTACCGTGTTATAATGTTCCCTCATCCAAAACATGCCTGTAGTAGTTTCAGATGTCACTGATGCATGATTGAGTAATTTAGCAATCTCTCTCGGGCCACAGCAATACCCTACAGCTTTACAAACCTGATGCGATGTGCAGTAGTGAAGGAGGAGTGACTTTTGACCCAGAGCCTCAAAAAACAAAAGTGGAACTTATGTAACCCAGGTGTAAAATCCACTTACCTATAGTAACTGCAAATTCCCATTTCCTGTATATCAGTAAACGCCCCGTATAATCTTAGCCCCCTCACGTGACCACCTCAGCCAATCACACGCTAATGGCGCTTATACAATGCAGCTGCGCTTCTCTCCAGTCAGAGCTGGGAGGAAGCGCAACAGGGCAGCTGCACAGGTACCGTGTCTCCGCTATTTTTTTGCAATAACAACCACCATCCATCTTCTAAACCTACCGTTACGTGTTTTAAACTCACAGGAGCCACTACCATTATCACAGACGCTGAGTAAAGACCGCGGGTTCTGACGCGAACAAGGGGATTTGGTGAGTCTGTTTAGTTGTCAAGTGCTACAAAGCATTAGCATTACACACGTGCCTGTTAATATACCGCGGTGCATTACTGTCAACATAGTCAATTTAAATTGTAATTGTATTTATACCAACAGTATTTTACATGGATTTTGTGTACACTAAACTAAAGACAGCTAATACTAAAAGTGATAGTTTTTTTCTAAAAGGTAATTCTGTTTAATACAGGCCAGGTGTGCTCGGGTTGGGCACAATATTTGATGGCGAGCTAGGAGCCCTACCAAGAACTGGAACATCACATTCAACTCTACAGCCTTTGCGGTCTGGTAGGAGGCTGTTGCAGCCTGTCCCTCCCATAGACTCAAACATTCGCATTCACAACCTTAACATATGGACAAAAGGGGAAATTTTATGGACAATTAAGCCCATATCAGTGGCAACCTCATTTTTTTGTTCTATCGTATGCCCATTTTTGGGAGATATGCTGATAGTGCTGCATTGTTGTTGTATTGTGTGACCTAAACTGTGAAAGTGCACTTATTTTTGCCTTACTCTAAGGGTAAAATATTGAGACTGATACTGAAATCCTGCAGATTTTGTAAATATTGTGTTTTTGTGTTTTATGTTTCACTTGCAATACCATGGTACCAACCACAAAGTAAATCTGTTCCAATCTGGTTTATTGCACTGCTCTCCCACCTCCCAGTGAGCCGATACTTAACTCTTCTGATTTAGCCCAACTCAATATCCAAGTCCAAAATATCAATTCACCCTCTTTCTGAGCCACATGCGCTACATGCGTGCTACACTTACAAAACATGTTAATTGTTTTCAGTGAACATACCTTTTATTGTTCTGAAAATGCTAACATGGTGATCTAAATATGTCATGTGTTAGCAATAAATACCCCACAGAAGTAACATACCCCCTTGTTAACTACTTTAAAATTAGAGTTTCAGTCGATATTGTCTGTTTTAAGTCATTCAATAATGCATTTGTCTTCAGCTGGGCTTTTCTAGATACTCAAGGTACGGTTAGTAGTAACGGGCCATACGCCTCATAGTTGGCTCCATTTCTTTGTGTTTAATCGGAAAAGCAGATCCCCATTACGAGAGCCGAATCTTCAGCTGCTCCATCTAAAACCACACTCCCCGCACTAACAGAATTATGATTGAAATATGAGCATTACCTCCTCAATAATTGTCCCTCACCCAAAGATGTAAGTAAGTCCAAAATGGTATCTCTATTTTTTCACACAGAGGGATATCAGTCCGGTCACCACTCCCTCCATCAAAAATATAGCTGTGCAAGAAGATTTGTTTATTTCAGTGGATTGAAGGAAGTCATATGTCACCATCATTTTCAATTATTTGAAGTTTAGTGCTTTTCTCAGTGAAGTCTCGTGATTCTTTTTTTTCCTTGTAAGCATCTGTATTTGTTTTGATAGGGACAGACCATGCATGTCCTTGATTGGCTATCTACCTGTCAATCACGCCCATGAACTTGAGAAAATTCACCGGTGACCAGACTCCCATCTTTGTGAAGTACTGAAGAAATGTGTCTTCTGGATCCCAGGCATTTTGTGGTACTGTTATGTCTTCAATGTTTTATCTGTTTGTGTTGTGACAGTTGTTGTTGGTTGTTACCTCCTTGTCAAATTCCGTCCAGTTGTTTGTGTTTGTCATAAATAAAGATTCTAATTCTGAATTACTATTGGATACATATTTTTTCACTACAGCCTCCCATACAACTTCCATCCTTCTGACCGCTGCTGAAAATTTTGCTGGTACAGTATATCAGCTTCCAAATATCGGTGATGTGGTTGGACATATAAATTGATGTAATTAGACTTTTTACTTTTTTACTTTCATAGTTGGTCCAGAAAGTCTCATAATGTTTGTATACTTAGGGTTAGGGTTAGGGTTCTGTGGTTATTTGAGGGATAAATAACAGCTACACATTTGGATCAGTTCTGTCTTATTTTACTTTTGTTTTAAGGAATGAAATGCTGTTTTCAAACTCTTCACTGGTATCAGTTGATATTGGTTATCACATACTTCAAGCTATAGTATCGAAATTGGTATCAGAACTGAAAAATCTGGATCGGTGCATCTCTAATTCTTACATAAGCATAAGCATAGTTCATGATGTTTCTAGAGCACAGTATGACATTATGGGATGCCAGTAGCATTGATTGAATCACTAGCCTTTAGGTTAGTATTTCCACAAACTGAGTAACTGTTGCCCCAATTGTAGGTCAAAATACAGAATATAAATCAGAGTAGTTCATCTATATGCTCTGTGGTCCATCTCTCCTATGATCCATGAAAACCCTGCCATGGAACAGAAGAGATTTCACACTGGATGTGGGAAGGCTTGTATTGATTTTACAGTTAGAGTTGCTGCTGTGTCCTATTTCTATTGAGTCTCGTCCTGTGGGTATCTGCTGGACGTCCACACCCTCTCCCCAGCAGATGGATGAAGAATCTGGAAAGATGCACCATGTGAACTGGTTCAACAGCTAGAACTGCATCTGTCAACAGGCACTTCAAAAAGACATATTATACTTTCTTTTAGTTATTTAAAATTAAACTGTAACATAGTTTCATTTATAACATAACAAACTGAAACATAACATAGATTATTATTTCACATTTTATTCACTGTAAATCATAATATTGGTCTATCACGGCTAAAAGACCATGTACTCAATTTTTCCCCATGTATTTGAGCAAATTTTGTTTTGCCTCTGTACAAATATATTGTATAAGCAGCTCCTGAAATCAAATCAATCAAATGCAGTTAATACCAAACTTCTTTGACAGTTTCGTGTGCATTATGGCCTTATTTTACATTTACAGTTGTATTAGTGATGATTTCATGAAGTTAAGCGTGTGTACTCACATGTTTTCTCTGTTCTCCGGATAAGCTTTTCACTCACACAAGTTTTTCAAATATCTGACTGGCGCCGCACAGAGCATGATGGGATATCGGAGGCCGCAAAAGAAGCTCAGATGTAAAATGCTGGCCACATTTGTCGGCTGCATTCGTGGACTGTGTGAAATGGGGCATCCTTGTCACACCGTGACGCAACTGGTCTTCAAATGCAGCCTCCAAAGAATGCAGCCGTTGAATTGGGACACAGCTTAACACAGCTCTCCTGAAAACTGAGAAACCTGCTGAGACACCACTTGAGTATCGACCTCCTGCACCCGCGTGACGACATTTGACAAGGATGCCATATTGGCAGTAGTGATTTAGCAGTAATGATAGTATAGATAGCGTAGATTTCAAGTTTACTTTGCAATATTCAGACATCTGATTTAATTTTCACCTTCTTATATCATCAAAAAGGTTCCCTGGAGATGTTTGTTAAAATATATCCATTTAGCTGCAGAAATACATTTCTTCCGTCAATCTGGAGCTTTGTAAATCCGATAAAAGGCTCAGGCTTTCTTCTACCCTTGATAATATGTACATCCCGGTGCACAATATTAATCCACAATCTCTGAAACTCCGATAAAGTTAGTTAATTACAATCATGCCATGAGATTCTATGGGAATTCACCAGGACCACTGCCAGTGTGGGGTTTGGAGGTGCATACCGGGATTGCGTGATGACAATTGCAGGAGCACTATAGGTTAGACATTATCAACTATCCATCCCTCCATCTTCTTCTGCTTATCTGGGCCCAGGTCGCAGAGCCAGCAGTCTAAGCAGGGAGTCCCCGACTTCCCTCACGCCAAACGCTTCCAAATGCAGCTCTTCTCGGGGGACTGCAGGGCAGTTCCAGGCCAGTCAACAGACACAGCCACCCTGTGGAGGAAACTCATTTCAACCAATTATATCTGTGATCTTGTCCTTTCGGTCATTACCCGAAGCTCATGACTATAGGTGAGTGTAGACTGACTGGTAAACTAAGAGCTTTCTCTGCAGAAGCTGCACTGATTCGCCTGGTTCCATGCTTTTCTCATGAGAAAGACCCCGAGACAGAACTCCTCCTCTTGGGGCCTGTCAGCAATTGTAAGGAGGAAATGATTGGTACCAGTTGAAAAATCTATTATCATTCATCACAACTAGATGCCAATTGGTACTAAACTTAATACTCATTTGAACATGTAGCCAGCTGAGGTGGCTCGGACATCTGCTCAGGATGCCTCCTGGACGCCTCCTTAGGGAGGTGTTCTGGGCATGTCCCACCGGGAGGAGGCCCCGGGGAAGACCCAGGACACGCTGGAGGGACTATGTCTCTCGGCTGGCCTGGGAACGCCTTGGGATCCCACCGGAGGAGCTGGAGGACGTGTCTGGGGTGAGGGAAGTTTGGGAGTCCCTGCTTAGACTGCTGCCCCCGCGACCCGTCCCTGGATAAGCAGAAGAAAATGGATGGAATGGATGAACATGTATCAATACTAAAAAAAAAATGACATAAAAAGGACAAAAGTGGACATTTCCATTTTAGAATATTCTTGATCTATCAGAACTTGTATAGGACACATGGAAACATTCTAATGTTTGAAACTGTGTTTTATTATTGTCACAATTATTCTCATGCCATAAAAATTGTTTGTTTTTCACCACACTGCACAGGGTGAAATATAATACATATAAAATGTAATGGCTTCGGTAGAGTACACCATCTTACCATAAGTCTTGGGTTCACTCTCTCATGAGAACACTTTACTTTAGGCTGAGGATTATCACTGCATCTGTCCTGGTCCCTCCCTTTGTGACTGTTCCTCTCCAAATGCTTTCACTCTCCCTCCTCCAGAGATACGCTCATCCTAAAATGGTGCTCCCTGTTCAGTAGCAAACATAATTCTGCAAAAACCATCCCAGGTTAAAAGCTCTAGTGCCTCTCCACTGCCCCAGGTCTCACGAGAATGCTCTCTTTAATGTACTGTAAACATGTCAGTCAAATGTAATTACACTAATTACAAAACAGGTTGAATTAGCGTGCCCTTTTGTACGGACATTGTTCAATTATTATTAATTGGAAACTGGGACACAGCACGTTAATATGTAAAATAAATACGCACGAGTTTAATCTCTGAGTTATTTACTAAGTGAATGTGTTACCTCAACCAAGGACATTTTATGCAACATGTGCTATGCTTGAAAATCAGTGCCGACTGGTGATATAAGATATAAGACATTTGGCAAGCATTATTTTTTATTATAGTAAAGTATTAGTAAGATATTGTTATAACTAGAAACGCTCACTGAGGTAAGACTTAAAGGAATCTGTGTGTGTCCACAAAATTCTACAATATTTGAAGACTAGATTATTTTCAGAACAGGGAACAGGTTATTATCAATACATACAGGGGACATTTCCAACAACGTATAGCACAACAGTAGCTACAAATAAATAGCTTGGTAACTTCTGTATTTGCTGAGTTACCCCCTGGATTGCGTGTCTGGAGTTTTGGGGGTGTTTGAATAGGCTGTTGTCCAAACTCATCAGTGTTCATGTAATCCTTGTTTCCTCTGTCATTAGTTCCATGTCCCAGTTCATCTTAAAGCCAGCGCAGAGTGTTTGGGCATTTTTAATAATGCAAGGAAAGTTTATTTGTATAGCACAATTTGTACACAAAGTCATTTACAGAATAAGGTTCTTGCCAGGAGTTAACGCTCATTTGGAGAGGCCAGTGAGCAGGCCATTACTTTCTCTATGTTTCTGTGGGCCAAAGACTATGACTTCAGTCTTCTCTGAGATTAACTGGACAATGTTGTTTGGCATCTGTTGGATTCAGTGGCAGAGTGAATCCACTGGTCCATATTCACCTGCTGCCAGTGAGACATAGATCTGAGTGTCATCTGCATAGTTGTGCTAGAAAATATTCTTGCTGCATATTAACTGGCCTAACAGCAGCATGTACAGGTTGACAACTGGGGTCCCAGGATTGACCCCTGGGGCACCCCACAGGTCAGGGACATTTTATCTGAGACACATTTTCCAATTTCAACAGAGTAGTCCCTGTCTTCTAGATAGGACTTGAACCAGTTTAGTGCAGGACCAGAGATGCCCACCTAGTCCTCTAGTCTCTGTAAGAAGATCCCATGATCCACAGTGTCAGAAGCAGCACTCAGATCTAACAGGATCAAGACTGAGACTTTGCCTAAATGAGTGCTTGTAAGAGTGTAAGCCATGCCACAACAGCAATGCTAAACTCTGCTAGCTTCTGCCTCTACCTGTAACACTCTGTCCCTTCATAGTCCACAAAAAGGTGAGTGTCCCAGCGGTCGTGTCCATCAAACTGCGCTGTCAAACATAAACAGAGCCCAGGGTGTCCACACCTTCTCCTCCTGTGCAACGCTGGTACCAATGGTCCACATGGTGCTGTGTGCACAACGCCCCTTTCTTTGAGTCCTCACATTGCACTATAATCTGTCCTGGACTTGGCCATGGAGGCAGCACTACTGGGTTACAGTAACAGTTAAGCCTCAGTTTCCCGACATGTCTCTTGTGCACATCAGCTGTTTCTCCTTTATGCAACTTTGGATTTGGCTCTGAATGAATCTGGGAGTGTACAGGGCTTATGGGCTTTGTTGTGCTGTGCATGGGATATATTACAATGAGATAGTTTTCATTGTTTTTGATTGTATTAAAAGCTACTGACACAAACTGTGAGCTGTCAAAGTTATCATACTGTGTAGGCCTATGAGTGCAGATACAAATATACCCCTAAGAGAGCAGCCAACATACCATTCTATACCACAACTGTGACCACGCAAAAACTTTTGTAGCTCTAAATTTGTTACTGTGTATATTTTCAATGTGCTTTCTGAAAGAATAAAGGGTTAGTATGAAATGTGGTGTGAAGTGTAGTGTGAAAGTAGTAGTCCGAGTAGTAGTACTAGTAGCAGTAGTAGTAGTAGTAGTATAAAGTGATTTTCACCCCAGCACAATGATTTTTGCTACACTTCATCTTTAGGGTTTATGGTAATAATAAATGCATTTTGCAATCACTCCACTTTATTTTGGTGTGAGGGTAGGATGGAAAACATGTTGGTGGTCACAATTGTGACCGGTGGGACAGAATGTTGTACCATTGTATAGGGCAGTATATATAGGAGCATGCCTATTTCTTTACATATAATAAAAGTGTTATGGCTACCTCAACTTTTTAAATTGGTTAATATCGACCCTAAGGGATGAAGATGCTGGCCCCGTAAACACCTGGAACTAAGTAACCGCCACAAAAAAAAATTGTTTTCATATTGTTACTGATTGGCCTGGTATAGACTGTGAGCGGGAGATGTGTAAGTAGATTGTTTCATAAACCATACTGAGCTTATGGAGTCAGGTGAGGACATTGATAATGTCCATCACTAGCCCCATCCCTTCTCCATTACCCTCAGTTATTGAAAAGTGAGGTCACCTAGCTGCTAGAGGGACATGTCTGAAGAATACCCAAAGTCCTCTATAACCTATAGAAAGAAATCTGATGAACATCTAGGGTCCTTTGGGGCAAGTCAATCAATCAACTAAAAAAAGATTTAGCAAAAAACAAGTTACTCAAAATAAAGCAGCAAGATGTGTACTTGGTTGCTCAATTAAAACTAGCAGAGAGCAGATGTATTCCACTCTGTCATGGCTCACTTTAAAAGAATACAAGTTACACTGGGCATGATATACAATACACCGACCCTTAAAAGAAAAACGCTTGAATTTATATTTTATCTAATAATTCATTGTGATTCTTTGCAAAGGTATGGCACTGGAACCAATTTCATGAATAAAACCGTTCTGTATAGATCAATATTTACTTGTGTTGCAACAGTGCTCCCATTGATATTGGCCAGCTTTAAAACAAACATTTAAAATGCATCTGAAGTATGACATGTTAAAGTAAATGTACTGTAACATAATTTTTTTTAAGAAAATTTTATTTTATTGCAATGAAATATATCCCAAGCATAAAACTCACTTTTTTCACTTTCACTTTTTTGGACAATGTTCATAAAAAAATAATATTGATCAAACCAAAGTACTGCAAATGCAACATAGATTTCATAATTTAATCTTAAAAAACGAATAATATGTCTTTTTTAAAGTTCTAAATTTAAACATATGTTAGTAAAATGTATATAAAACTATTTTTGGGGGGGTTGTTTTATTGTCATTTGGAGCCCCTTGCAGTGCAGAACCATTATTTACATTATTTAGTTAAGGACGAACCGCATAACTAGAGTTGTTTAATTTGTATTATTCACAGACAATAGACGCCTCCCTGGGGAGGTGTTCTGGGCATGTCCCACCGGTAGGAGTCCCTGGGAGAGAATCACGACACGCTGGAGGGGTTTGTCTCTCAGCTGGAGAGCTGGAGGACATGTCTGGGGTGACAAATGTCCTTCACTTAGTGGACAGGACAAGGTTATTAAGTAACAACAGATGTGATCAAACTTTAGACAACTCCCAGGATGTAGATGGATAAGGTGTCTTGCCCAATGAAAGCATGCATGCATTAGTAGCAGCTGGGATCGACTGCACTGCCCTTTGAATACAGAGGCAAATTCCATAGAAAAGTCTGCTTAAAATCATTTGGATACCAGGCTGCTTTCATGAGATGTCACAACATTCTAAAATCCTCATAGTTAAACATTTAAGCTGGAGGACAGGCCAGAATTCAGTGGTAGATTTTAATTGTTGACTCAATATTTGTTGATCTTGTTTATAGTTAATACCTTTATATTTACTGGGTCTACCAGAGGGAAAAAGTTGCACAATGTTCACATGTCTTCTCTGTCAGAAAAAATAAACATAAGTGAAATTGTTTGTTTTTTTTCGTGGCAAGAGGCCAATGCAGTTCATTAGGCTATGACAAATGTGAATAAAAGAAGAGGAAAATTATAACGTTTCAGCCCATTACTTTTTATTTTTATTGATCAACAAGACAAATGTCTGGACACAGTTAATGCCATGCAGTTTGTCAATGCATGAGCACTGACAAACGCTATGTGGGTCCAAACTGACTGTGCCCAAACCAGGGCGAGTATCTGAGATTCAGATTCAACACAGCAGCTTATAGTGGAGTGACAGGTGTCTGTACCAGCACACAGGACACTTGGTTTGTGTTCAGTTGAATCAGGCTGTCCCTCTGAACTGGGAGATTCATTTAACTTTTAGAACCATCACAAAGGACTGCTCGCTCTTTAACCGGGACAGACAGTCGGCAGCAGTGTTACACATGCACGGCTAAATAATATCCTTGTGGACTCTTGCCCCACATGTGGGACTATGACATCATCATGTTATTATTTTTTTTTTTTACTTTTTAAAGACATTCAAACAGTGACCATACCTATACCTATACAATAGTGACAAGACATCATCACATTCTAGGAAATCCACCCAGAAAGCTTGTTGCAAATTATCTGTATTGTATGTGTAGCAAAGGTTTTTGACAGTTTGTACAGTTTATGCATGGACACCCAAACAATATTAGGTTTATATGGAGACTCAACCTGAAAGTAAACCTGGATCAGAATTAAACCAGGACTACAACAAGACTACCCGGACCAGTGTAGCTTTGCTTGCTGTTTTCATCTTCACCGTAATCCATAAATTCTATCAAACCACTTTGGCTACATGGTCATCTGAGTGGAGACATGTGCATAAAGTACACATAGAAATACATTCAGGAGATGTTTCATTCTGACATCACTTGACCTTCGTACTCTGTCTCCATAGCAACACTTTGTAAAAACCTACTCTGATCCAGACGATGTTCCAGGCATAAAACACACAAGAACCACTCATTTATCAACCACTCACAGGCTTTATTCCAAGGCTGAATACTTAAGTTTGTTATGAAGAAAACAGAAATGTAGTATATGCTATCAAAATATTTACTAGCAGGACTTACAGAAAAATCAATAGATGAGTCTGCATAGGCGCTATAAAAAATGAAACAGTAGATTTTACTCTCGATAATCCAATAGGTGGCGTTTATGTTGTAGAATTTAATGATGTCATAATTTCAGAGGGAATGCAGGGGCCGATATAACTCTACAGGGGGATTACTGTACTGTTGATACTTTGCAGTGGCATCAGACTGGAGGTGTTTTACATGTATCTCTATGGTGGAATGTTCAGCACTTATAATGGTGACACAATGCAGAGGTTAGCAAACACTGTCAAAAAGATTTAGATCCAAGTCTGAAAACTCAAGAAAAAACAGGGGGGAGTCCCGTATTTGGTGATCTTGGAAGAAGGCATGTACTGGCGGAAGGGGCATAGACCTGTCCCAATTTATTATTTTTTTTATGAGGATGATAATTATTATTATTATTATTACCATTATCATTATTATTATTATTATTAGGGTGGCGGAGAGCTGCTAACCCTTTGGCACAATCTCACTCTCTCTCTCTCCCGCCCTCTGAGACAGAGAGAAGACACAGGCGCCCCTCCTCCTACTACCCCTCCTACTCCTTATACTCATACCTGTCCTCATACTCATACCTGTCCTCATACTCATACCCCTCCTCCTCCTGCCTTCCTCCCTTACCTTACCTCTAAAGGAAACCAGCCTCTCGTCCACGGTAACCTCCGGTCCGGGATCAGGGACGGCAGCTGCTTGCACCACACGTCCCACAGCTCCCTAATGGGTGCCAGGTTGTCTCCCGAAGAAGATGCGGAGTGCCTCGCCTCTCTGGTCTCGCGATCGTCAAAGCACAGGGTGCTCGAGTAGGCACGGAAGGTCTTCAGAGGCATGGCGGCACGGAATATTGCGCGTCCACACTCCGGGTCCCAGAGGCTCTCGCAGGCCTCGCCTCTCGACCTGTAGACTCCTGCCAGGATCAGTAGCCCCATGCAGGCGATCCACGCCCCTCCTTCTTCCAGGTTGGTCATTTCAATCACTATGTCCTCTAGTTCGGGACAGAAGTACAAGAGGAATGTGGATAACGTGTCCCTTGAGGCCTCACAGATGTCTGCGGAGGCGTGATGTCCCTGTGTTTTGAGAGCATTCTTCTTCTTCTTCTTCTGTAGCAGCAGCATATTCAATATCACCAACACCATCATCATCATCATGGTGGTCTTCGCTGCGATCGTCATTTTCTCCTTGATGAAAGTCCCCAGTAGCCTCGCATACACCAAGGCCCCAGAGGTTCCAGGGGCTTACCAGTCTCGGAACCGTAGAACGAGGATGAGAGAATTCATGTCTCGTGCCGTACATGGTGCTCGTTGAGGGATTTTTTTCACCATCACCGCGCTGCTGCAAAGCGTGATGCTTAGTAAGGAGACATTCTGTGGTTTATGTTTGTTTGTTTGTGTATGTGTGTGATGCTTAGTAAAGGAGACATTCTGTGGTTTGTGTGTGTGTGTGCATGCATGCCCCTCCCCACCACTCCCCCTCAGAGCCCTGTCTCTCACCCCCCAGAGCCCTCCAGACACACAGATCAACACAGTTCAGACTAAGGGGCGTTTGTGTTTGCGTTTGTGATTTTCTTTAGGCACATGGGGGCCCTTGACCTATCAGATGCACTCTTCAGTTATTACGATGTTTTACACAAAGCAAAGAAATTGTACAAGACATTTTTTTTACCGTTTTGTGGACATTGCCATAGTGAATTCCTTCAGTCTCTAAAAAGGACACTGTAGGTCAGGGGTGTCCAAACTTTTCTCATTAAGGGCCACATATAAAAACACAGACAAAGCTGAGGGCCGACTGATTATTCATGCTTACATCCTCAGTGGGACACATTAGATATTTGATATTGGCTTGTTAAAGTAGATTTTCAGAAATGCACAGTAAAAAGTACTGTATAAAGTAATATGGGCCAATTCACCTGGAAGCTTGAGGGCCAAGAAAAATTGGTCTGAGGGCCACATTTGGCACCCAGATATGGCCCCCAGCAGGCATGCATTTTGGGCATGCCTGCTGTAGATCAAAGGGTAAAATCCCTATGCCCCAAAAGGCCTTTAGAGAAACTGTTGTCTTGGAGCTGGCAGAGGCAGGAGCCATCAACACAGCAGGAAGAAGGAAGCAGGGAGAAGTATCATCGTCTTGTGTACATCAACCTGGGCAGTGACAAGACACACAGAGCAGGTTGACGTGCAAAAAGTGACATACCAAAAGTCTAATGAAATGTTTAACCTGCAACATACCCCTGTGCTTCCAGCAACAAAGAGACTGCCATAATGACTGACACAGAAGACCAACCATAATCATGTACAGTGTGTTTTCAGTTTGCAGTGTATGTTTGGATAAATTTGGATACATCAAAGGTCCCTCCATAAAACACCTGGATTTACTAATGATAAAATTAGTGTAAAAATAAAAATATCACTGTTATAGATATTGACCTCAAATTTGAAATGTGAGTGCTCAATGATATTTTCAGTTGAGATATAGTGTATGTTTGTCCCCAGCTACATACTGCAGCTTTCTGCAACTTCATTTTAAACAAAATAATTTAGGTGAAGATGAGAAAAATGATTTGTGTGTTCCAAAGTGTATAAATGCTCAGCAGACAAACTTAATGATTCTGACACTGGTGGGTAAAACTATAGTGTGTTACCTTTACAAAGACCCCAAACTTGTGTATATACTACTGAGGGTTTTATAATGGTCATCAATTTAATTTGGAGAGGTCAGAACAAAGGCAATTTCACCAAAACCTGGAATTCTAAGGGGTTAATGGAATTGTGCTAAGCTAATGTTAGCACAGACATCATCAATGTACAGGGCCTCAGGATAGTGTGCGATGACACTGTTCAGAGGCCGATGGTGAAAAGAAGGGGCACTATTTAAAGTTACATAGATCCTTATAACTTTTTGCCATCTACTCGTATGTAATTCATTAGAATCAGTTTATTTAGCTAATATCACGCATTACGCAACATTTTGAATCTATCGTTTCATTAGTTTTCACACATTTTAAACTGTGGCGTTTAATGATCCTATCTCTAAACAGTTACATCATTCAGGGATGTTTCACAGTTTTGTTTTAGTTGGTAGAACATTTCCTGGTGTTCTTTATATTTAACTTGTACAGTGGCCCAAGAGGGTCAAAACAAATTAAATACACGAGGAATCGTTCCTTCTTTTCCACACTCGGGGCCTCCATCAGAGGCCTGGGAGCTTGAGGGTTCTGGGCAGTATCTTTGCTGTTCCTAGTACTGCACTTTTCTGGACTGAGATGTCTGATGTTTTTCCTGGGATCTACTGTTGCCACTCCTCCAGTTTGGGGGTCACTGCCCTGTGTGCTCCGATGACCACAGGCACCACTGATGCCTTCACCTTCCAGGCCTTCTCCAGCTCTTGTTTGAGCCCCTGGCATTTCTCTAGTTTTGCATGTTCCTTTTTCCTGATGTCCCTATCACTTTGTACTGCAGTGTCCACCACAACGGCTTTGCTCTGTTGTTTATCCACCACCACAATGTCCGGTTCATTTGCCATCACCATTGACATCTAAAACTAATTAAGGCACATTTTTGATTAGGAAAAAACATTATAGCATGGAAGAAAGCTCCAAAAAAAAAACAAAAAAAAAACAAAAAAAAAACAAAAAAAAAAAAAAAACAATATTAAGCATGGAAACTCCTTGCTAACTATGGATTCATTTAGTACACTGCTAGGCCTGCTTAGAACCTGGGCCGAGCAGGTACTAAAATAGTACCTGGTACCAAGGTAGAGCGAGGCAGAGCCAGTGGAAACAGGGCCAAGAACTGGGCTTCAGATGACATCACAACATGCAAAAAGTTATACTAATTTTTCCAAGACTCATTTGTCCATGTTAAACTGGAGTGGCCCGCTCTGCTGACACATAAGCTTGATTGTTCTTGCTTGATTGTTTTTTTTTATTGTAAGAATTATTTGTTTCTGGTGCAAGCATCAAAGAGGACAAAGAGACTGAAGCATAAAGTCAGAAGGGTTTAATGAGTTCCACACAGGTAAAGTGAACAATGAAGCAACAGATGCTCAGGAAAGGACAGGAAGAGTCCTGAGATGTGCCCGTTGACAGCTTTTATAGGTTCTCCCAATGTATGCACTTGTGAGGCGGGTCTTCTTCTTATCAGCATGATGTTATACTTTAAGAAACTTTAGGCAACGTCGAACAAGGTGTTTTATGACCCTCTCAGAGTTGGGGTCACACATTCCTTAGTGAGAGGGGCTACAGATAAGAAGTGGCTTTAATCACAAGACCAGAACTTTGGTGTTATCTTCTTGTCCACACATCTTTGTAAGCCCGCGCTGGTCTCAATAGCATTCTGGTGATCCCCCATGCATCCATATCCACAGTTGGACACATGTTATTTACCTTAGCATGAGTAAATCAAGATACCAGTTTGGAGTAGGGCTGCACTGGTAGAAAATAACCTACATTATTGTTCTCATTTCACACCAATTAAACAGCTGACATTATCTAAAGAGTGAAAAGTCCTATATGGCTGTGCAATACAACTACCTCAGCCACTACCCCTGCTCCATCAACACATTTATACCGTGGCTTATCTGCTCCATAATCAGCTCGTCTTTGATATAATTCATGTTAGTGATGGGCTAGCAGTGTAGACCTCCTGTAGCTCTCTCTCCTCTGCAGACCCCTGGATGGATCAGCATCAAAGCGCTGTGCACTTCAAACAGCCACCATGCAGTCCTCTTCTCCATCAGCACATATGGTCTCATTGTACAATTTGATTCCCTGTCAGATTCGAATCATATGTGGTAGTTTAACTGATCAAAGAGTGAGATTTAGATTGACTGGGCATTACATGCAAATCCTGAAATGTGCATCACAACATCAGAAACACGATAATTTACATGACAAATAACTCAAATCTACCGCAAAGTACAAGGAAACAAATTAAGAATAAAGCAACTGAAGTAACAAGAGCCCACTTTACAACTGATGTCACAAGCTTAAATAAACAAACTTGCGCATTTTACATTTAAACACGCTGTAAAACTTGAAATTGTGTATGAAAAAACAAGATTCTATATTTTTACATTATTGTCATAGATACAAAGAAATTATATTTAGAATATCAAATACTACATCATTTTGATGTAAAACGCAATGCAAAAGGTGCAAGAACAGCAGATATGTAATAAATGCGACATGAAGAGCATATCAGCATATCAGGAGGGGGTCTCTACCTTCTACCTGAGGGCAGCAGGAGGAAAAAGTGATGAGCAGGGCGATGCCGGTCACACGGGATGTTGTGCACGCTCCTCAGACAGAGTGATGTAGCTGGTTCTGATCTCTTGGAGAGTCTGGAGTGCCTCCTGGTTGGCCTAAGTGCAGCTGGAGAGCCACACTAAAGATCCATAAATCAAATCACTATGGATAGCACAGCAGAAGTTCACCATTAGTGGTCTGAGGGATGTTTGCTCCACAGTTTCCACAGGTAGTAGAGGCGTTGTTTGACGTTCCCCACAGCTGAGGCCCCAGGACAGGTCCCCAGTGACAGTCAACCCCAGGAATTTAAATTGGTCACATTCTCCACCACCTCAGTGCCAATTGAGAGAGGTCAGTGGTTGTTTTGTCTCCTTGTTTTTCTTGATATTCAGGACCAAGTTATTTCCGTGACACCATGACGGCAGATGTTGCTTCTCTTCTCATTGTCATTGGTGGTGAGTCCAAGCACTGTGGTGTCATCGGCAAATTTGACAATGAGATTGGAGAAGGAAAAAGCTAAGCCGTCATGTGTAAACAGTGGAAGAAATGGTGGAGGAGGGAGGTAAGCTTGTCTACTTGTTCACTCGACACTTGATACAGTGTGGTGTTTAGTCAAAAATGATGTAGTTGGGACCAGAGTTTGTATAGCCATGCAAAGTTGTTCTTATGCTCCAAGTCCTCCAGCATTGCGTGGCTTTGATGTCCAGTCTCTCCAGGCATTTGGCAGGGATGAAGGTGAGTGCCACAGGTATGTAGTCGTTTAGACATGTGACATTAGACTGTTTAAGAATGGAGACAGGATGGGGACAGGACAAGGTCAGTGTTCTCCCTGTCAAAGTGGGCATAAAAGAGGTTTAAAAGAGGTTTAGCACCTCCCTCAGCGAAGTCAGCTGAGGGAGGTGCTGATTTCCTCTTATAGTCTGTGATGGGGTTTATGGTCGTGTCAAACCTGGCTTCAGTAGGACTCTCGTGTTGTTGTTTGGAAGTATTAATGCCTCTCCTCGGGGCAGCTCTGACTGTGCCGTATGCCTCCTGGTCTCCAAAGCTAAACACACTATTCCTAGCTCAGATTAGTTGTAGCACTTTTTGTGTCAAAAAAGTGGAGGTGTAGTTATCCAAAGTTTCAAAGTGTCTGTGTCCTGCTCTTTAAATACATCCCAATCTGTGTGGTGGAAACAGAACAGTGAGAGCATATTCCTCTGCTCTAGGACTGACTGTAGTCCCAGCACTTGCTCTTGGGTGCATAGTGTGGGTAGAAGAGAGAGGTGGTCTGCCAGATCCATGTGGGGGTAGGCCTGTGCTCTGTATCTGCTACACTAGTATACAGCTAGGCCAAAGTTTTATCTCCTCTTAGCACACTCCACATTTTGGTGAAATAATAATGCCACTTGTAATGCACTTTACAGGGTTGTCAAAGCCTCTCCAAGCAGGCCACTGTAGTCATTATTCATTCACTCTACACTGAGTGGTGGTAAGCTACTATTGTAGCCACAGCTGCCCTGGGGTAGACTAACAAACGAAAGGCTGCCACTGTTTTTAAATCAGTGGGATTTTGCAGGAAGTGTTCTGCCTCTGGACTACACAGTTTATCCACTACTGTGACATTAGTGCAGCAGGAGTTGTTAATATAGATGCATAGTCCCCGGTAATCTTCGTACCAGATTCCATGGTCCTGTTGTCTTGGTAGGCGTTGCGTCCCACTAGTTCTATAGCTGTGTCTGACATAACAGTTGTTAAAAGCCCTCTGTGTAGTCTTTTGCAGCCATATCTCATCCATCTTATTCTGGGTTGACTGAGCACTAAACAGAAAGATGGTAGGAAGCGATGGTCTGAACGGGTTAGCCTTTAGCCTGGCCCACATATTTGCTTGCCTCTCTTATGCCGCTGCTCACAGCGTCTTCTCCTCCAGTCTGCTGCTGTGGGTTTCCTGGGAGTTGGTCTGGCGATCTCTGGAGGGATGAGGTACTGTTCTGGCAGGTGAGGTTCTCGAGTGTTTAGTAGCAGGAGAAATGGAGAAATCACTGGATGGCACCTGCACCTATGAATATTAAGAATAGTGTTCAATATTAAATGGTAGGATCACATTCCAAGTACAGTGTACAAAGACCTTTCACCAATCAGCAACAAAATTACTGCTAGAAGAGTGGGAGTTGCAGCTCACTACCATTGACATTCGGACATACCAAAACAAAAAGGTCATTCTATTGGAACCCAGTCCAAGTAAGTAAGTTCAGTGGTCTAAAGGTCTATTCACACTGAAAGTTGGTCCAGACCCAAGTTTAAAATTGTATATATTTTAGTTTTAGGTTTTACTTGTCTGGCCAGCCAATAATACAAACATCTCCAATACTTCAGGACGTGAGTCTGGTCCGAATCTCCCACTTCAGATGGGTATGATTGACAGGTGGATTAACCAGCCATGATCCATGCGTATCAAAACAAATATAACTGCTTACAAAAATATCTGAGGTGAGAGAACTTAGATTTTGTTCTAAATAACGATGAATGAGAGGAGGAAGTGGTGATCAGACTGAGAGATCTTTTATCAAAAAAATTAAGAGACTTAGATGAGAGTTTCGGAGTCATTTTAACAGGACGCACTGTTTTAGTCAGGATTTAATCGGTTCCCAAACTGCACCCGACTTCCGTAGACTGTATATAGAAGTGGTCATAGCTCGCCGCCATGTTCCAATTAGGAAGTAGGAGTGGGCACGAATATAATGGCTCCAGTTCACTTTCTATTTAAAAAAGGTTGTCTCCCTGCAAGTGCGGCTATCAGGCTTGTGATTCTGGTCTTAAACTTGAGCCTCGCGTGTTTATTTCACCATTTTGAAGCTTCGGTCTGTTTATTATTGTTCAGTCAGTTGCCATCTTTCTCTGAGGTTGACTACAGCTAGCGTAAACAACGAAAATTGATGGTCTGCTACAGATTGGCCCTTCGTTTACCGTGAAAGACATACTCAAATTGGACCTCTGCTCCTAATTATCCACTATAACCGCTTGCCTCAATTGGATGAAGCTGAGCTATATAGTGTCCTTTAGTCCACTTCTTCAAAACAAGCTGTGGAACTCTATGTGTCAAACCCCTCAGGATATGGCATCCTGTAGACCTGACGCCTAAAACACCAATTGGAATATGTCCCAATTGTGTTCTTCTTTGAACTCTTCTTAGCTCAAGACGTTGACAGTGCAAATTTGTCTGGAGATATTTAAATTGCATATTAGGCAAATGTGCTATCCTTCTCTGACATTAATAGTTTATGGAAATGGCCTGGGCAATATTCTCAGTTGTGATGAATTATGAGAAATCTATGCTGACTCTATTACCTGCAGTAAGAATGTCAAATGTACTGTGGAGGTCAAATGGTAAACTAGCAACAGCCTTCAAAGACGTCCCTGAACTGCAGGCTTGTTGTTTCTTTAACTCAATTTCCAGTTAACCATTCATTATGTAACTCTTAATGTCAATGCAGCAAGGACATTTTTGTAGTTTGGCACCTTTCTCTGTCCTCTTGGAAGTCTTAACGCATGCTAATTATCTTTTCTTTAATGGCATCATATCTGGACTTTAGGGACACCATTGTTTTTGTTGTTTTTCTTTTTTTCCCCTATCCCTAACAAGTAAACCAATAAAACATAACTTGGGGAGGAATAATAATTCAGAGTATGTTGAGTATAATGTTAGGCACAATGCACTTTGTTTCTTCAGTGTTCGTCAGTCTTCATATGATGAGATTGTGTCCCTTTCATTAAAGCTCTAGGCAAGGAGACCAAATGAACATCAACTCAATTTGACATTTTCATATTTTAATCAGGAGCATTGCTGTGCTTATGGTGGCCTTGGGAACTATGATCTCTGAAAGCATGAGTCTATTAACACATTTACACTTCTCAGAAGACTCAATTAGACCTGTGGCCTTTGTTGAAACTAGCACATTTTGTTACGAAAGAGTAGAACTTTTAATACACTTAACCACAAATCATTAGAGAGGCTACATAATGTTCATCACAATAGGGTAAGGACTATTTTACCTCACTCTTATAATCTTAAAGAACATATGCATTCTTGTGGCTTTAATTCCCTTTTAAACATGCTTTAAAAGTATAAGTGTTACCTTGGGATAAGTGGTTTAGATTTTCTAACTTCAAATAATATCTACATTTGTAAAAACTCACTTTATATATAAAGTATATAAACTACACTTCTGTTTCTAATGAAGTAGACAGGCATTAGAGCTCCCTCTGCTGTCAGCAGTGGGAATGAACGATGGGAAAATAGACAAAGGCCGTGTCCCAATTCGCCAAATGCACCTTTTGAAGGGTCAATTCGAAGTACTCTTCAAAGTGTAGTTTGAAGGTTCCGGACAATAATCTGCCCTCCTCAGTGTAGCCGCCATCTTGCTGAAGTGGGACAGGCCCACACCACGGACCACACTTCCACCGCTGTCTTTGAACCTAAGATACAACCAGTGAAAATACTAAACATATGAGATCATACAAGATATTTTTAATGATTTATTATTTAATAGAAGAAAAGTCAAGATGTCGTCATCACAGCCGTTTCTTTTTGTTTAGATTGAATATCAATAGGCAAATATAAGTTTCAAGGTGATTTTTTTCTCAATTGTAGCTACTTCATAACTTTAACAAAATATACCTTGTGAAAACATAATAACAGAGACAGAGGTAACAATATAATTTTTACATTCATAGTCTATAAACCAGAGAACACTGATTAGTTGTACATATAGTGGGATATTGCAGTTTAACATTCAGTATTTTGGCCAGTGTCTACAGCACTTTAATAACAGTAGAGGGCACTGTTTCCCTTCTATGCCGTGCCAGTTCTTTTCATATTATTATTGTAAAGTATTTTCTAGCAGTGCAGCGCTACATCAAACTAGTATCTTGACTTACTAACACTAAGGTAAATGACACGTGCCCACCAGGGGGCGCAGATGTATGGAATGTACCGGAACACATGAAGATTTTGTGCACGTCTCAGGTCTCTCTCCTGTCCTTTCTGGAGAGTCTGTTGCGTCATTGTTCACATTACCTGTGTGGAACTCATTAAACCTTCTGACTTTACGTTTCAGTCTCTTGGTCTTTGACGCTTACAATAGAAACAAACATTCTTACATTATTCTTATTGGAATAATAATTTCTAATGATAATAATGTCTCTTATTGTCTAGCAATAACTGCACATTCCTTTATTCCATGTAACTCCCCTCCTTTTTAATCATCAAACACACTATACAGATCTTTATTCAGATTTAACAGTTTCATGTCACACTGTTGTAGATGAGGTAAATAAGTACGAACATTTGAACTTGTATTGCGCAGCGGACTCCATTTTCTTCTCTTTTTTGTGTAGTTGCGGTGCATGATGGGATATAGAAGTGCGTGAAGTGTGCATGGATGCACGCTTCAGTTATATCTGATCTCCATGGAAACGGTGGAAAGGAAAGGGCAGGTTTGTCGGGCGCATTCAGTAGGGTGCGTTGAAATGGGACAGCCCTTGTCGCGCCGGAAATTACGTAACTGCCCTTCGATGCACACTTTGAATGGTGATTCTAAGGCCAGTTTGGCGAATTGGGACATGGCCAAAGCCTTTAGGCAATGTGAATGCTATGCTAATAGAGCCTTTAGTTCGTTGTGAACGCAACAATTTAACCACAATTTAACCACAGAGCAAGTCCAGTGATGGCTTACAGTCTGCGTAAAGAGATGTCCAGCTCTTTATCTGTAATACAAAAATCTGTGCAAAATGCAAATGGAGCATTTTTGAGTGCTCAGAGAAGACAACTTTGGATTCATGAATGAAATACAACCAGGGACATGATTAAAAGGCCAGAAATGTAAATGTGGTATTTTAAAGCTTAGTTAGGATCTCTGCATATGTGCATGGTTAAGTTTATACTTATAGTTCTTACTATTTAACAATAAGTAACAACTAAAGCAATAGGCAGAGACACGTGCTTTCTCACCAGATGTTCAGTCCTGCATTTTGACATTGCATTCTGTTGACACTTAACCTACTTTGCATGTGTGAATGTGTTTTGTAATTACATAAGTTACATAGGTAGTCAAAGTTGTTTGACATGGCTAAGCCAAATTTATGGACTTCAGAGAAAGTCCAAGAAGTTATAGTTTGTTTGATTAGATTTTTTTTTTACATGTTATGTATGTATGTAATGTATGTATGGTGTGACATAAAAAGTATGAATCTAAGTTTTATCAAGGTCTATATGAATGTCAGAGTATGAGCCGTCTGGTGCACCATCTGTACGAGATGCACAGGACCACTCGAGCTTAAGGGCAAACTCTCTGTTTAAATTAGTTTTTTTTGTTTTTGCTCTTGTGAGTCCCTGGTGTGATGACTGTACTTGGAGACCTTTGATACGAGTTTATCTGTAAACAGCTGTAGCAGGAGGATGGTTTTGACCTTTTGGATAGGCCAGAGCCGCCTTGAGCAGAAAGATACTTGTGAGTTCAGTGTAGAGAACTGTGTGCAACAACACACAGGGATAGTGCTGAATCTGCCCCCTGCTGGTTGGAGTGGTCATTCTATGCCTGTATGGTTGGTGCAAAAACACTTAACCCACCTCACATTTGTGAGTGATGGCTGCTGTTTACAGAGGTTATTGACAGCCTTGTTTACAGTAATCAGCCCTAAGGCAGCTTTTACTCCTGAGGTAACTTTTGACACTCCATGTCAGAGAATGGGAAATGAATGAATACTGGCATAAGAGCTCAAGACTGTCAAGATGGTTAAGTGCAATAAAAATGCAACCATTAAGCCTGTTATTGTGGGGTAGAACTGTCTCCAGTTTTTTCCACAGCACCACAACAATGGAACTGTCACAAAAGTTTCAGTTTAAATGTTCAAATGACGGCATCATAGTCTTTAGAGCTGTTCTCTCAAAGTGTCATATATGCTAGCTATTTTTGAGCGTGACACGATCATTTTTAATTACATTCTTATCCAACTCTTACAGAGCGGAATAAATATTATCACCTAGAGCGTTGCCTGGTTCTGTTGGCGTACATCCTTAATTAGACTCTCTTTGTTATAACACACTATAGAGCTGACTGTTACTGAGCATTTGGGAGGTGAAAAACAGTAGATAACTGGTATCACAGATGACAGAGGAGACTGGAGCCAAACTTCTGTATTTCTACAGGAAGGAGGCTACAAGAGGTCATTTAAATATAGATTTGGTACAAGTTCGACTGAGATAATTGGATCTGATGAGGACTAAAAGTGTGCATAGGGCTCAAGGAAGCAGAATAATTAGTTTGAGTAAAAAAGCCTTTTACTATTAATGCAATGGATTTCTTTATGAACTTCACCCAAAGTGGGGCTCATGGGCCAAACTTAGCCCTTCGAGGGGTTCATTTTGGGCAGCAAGGGGTGTCTATTTTAAGATAAAATGTGCAAATTTCAGGAAGGGATACGTCAGCTGCTTCATTCCATGGACATATTAAAACCATACTTCAGGACAGGACAAGGTCCATGGAGATACATATGCTTAATGTCGTACTGTGGAATATTATAGCACTGGGTATGACAGACTGGAAATGTCTGGATCTAAAGGATCATGCAAATACCATGCAGTTTTTTCTGGCATTTTTAGCTAAGAGGAGAGCAGAGCTGAGGGAGTTGTGAGGTGGCAGATAAGGTGAAAATGGGAATGAGGAAACCAGACAAGGCTAGGTCATAAAAGCATGTTTTTAACATTAAAGGAACAATGACATAATGTTTAAGAGAACCACATCTCTCCCATTATCACTCCGTGACAACACTGTCAATCCTGTTTGTAAAAACATAGTGAGATGGGCACAATGAAGTGTCACCTCAGTCCTCTCCTACTTTCTATGTGAATGCAGGTGAGTCTAAAACCAAACCAAAATCAGAAGACATCTCACATATATCTTTGAAAAAAGAAAAAAATGTGAACAAAAAAAAAAAAAAATCTATAAATTCCTTTATCTCAGATTCATATGTTTAGTATTTCACTGGTTGTTTCTGCAGAAATCCGTGCTGTTTCTCAGTCCTCTATTATTATTATTATATATATATTTTTTTTGTTTTTTAACAACCCAATGTTCCCCTCTGGGATAAATGATTTATTTATTTTTTTTAACTTTTAAAAACACCATGTGGTTCTCTGGTTAATCCATCTGTCAAATCATGAACATTGGAAATCGAGGATACATTATACGGTTTCAGAACATAATGTCTTTGTAAAGGATTATTGTAAAGAATATTTCAACAGTAGCACAGCACCATGTTTAGTCCTGAATGTGGGTGTGAGATGGGTCATATGTCACTAACACGTCAGAGGCCATGGAGGGACCTGTACATGAGCAGAGCTGCTTTAAAGTCCATTCTCTGAGTCACTGTGTCCTGTGTGCATGGGCCTTTATATGATAATGAGGATGCATTCACACTTTTCCTGTTTTGGATCCGGTTTAATTTCTGGAATGAGCAGATGATTAATGAAAGTTGATGCACTGGAACTAAAGGATAATGATTTACCTGGAATGTAGCACAGAAGGGCCACCAACAGAGGCCCAGAAGAATGTGTGGGAGAGCGAGGGAGAAGGGAGCGCTTAAATACTCCACCAACTCAGTGTCACCGTCGGCAGGTAAGAGCACCTTCAGCACAGATCCTGAAATCTGCTATGGCTTAGTTCAATGTTTAGTCCCAATTTTGATGAGCTGTGTGTGTGAGTGTGGACCAGACCGTAACACCACTTCAGTGGTTATGCACTGTTAAGTAAATATGTAATGATGGGAGACAGAATTCTTTGTTGTAGTTCTTTACAGATAATGTTTTTCTGAATACAGTTTAGCAATAACTCATTCTCTCCTTTAACTTTCTACTTAATGTGAAGGACATCTGCTCCTCATCTTCATCAGTCTCCAGCCATGCATTTTACAAGCACTTTATTTTCCGCTGCGTCATTGATTCTGTTCACGGCTCTACTGTATATGACATCAGAGGGACATGGTTTATGTTATGGGTTATTCCTGAATTATTAATGCATGCCTTTCTTTGGCAGTGTCTGTACTAGCCGCCAGCATTTCAGTCTCTTACAGTTTATTGGCATCGGACGGGCTTTGAGCTTCATGTGCTTTTAGACTCCCTTCACCCTGCTGAGTTCGTATCGATATATTGATAACTTGTGATAATGTGACATGAACGTGAACGGCTCTTTTCAACAGTTCCTTAACATGAATGGTTGGAACTGGATCTCTTTTTTTTTTTTTTAAAGAAATGAATCATTTTGTGACAAAGTGGGCCTTTGTCCCTTTTAATAGTATTATGATTTGGTTTTGCACATGTCTGTTCATTTTCAATAACTTCAATAGAACTATCCCGGGTTTGTTTTGTTTAGTTGCAATTAGTTAAATCATCACACATTTGTTAGTTAAATGTGTTTATTCAGTTCAATCCAATAATCATCTTACCTACATCTCCACATGGTCCAGACAAAGAGGGGGCGTGCCCTATGTCGGCCATTTTATAGGCTTGAGTGGGGTCGTGGGCCGGACCATGTGGAGGGAAAAACTGGCTTAAGTTTGTTTATTTCTTTGTGTTAATGTCTTGTGTATTTTCGTTTCATGAACTAAGTGTTTATAGTTTATTTAGTTAAACACATTTAGTAAAGGGACTTGGGCCTGAGAGATGTTTTATGGAACATAGTGCTTATGTTACTCCCACCGCCCCCTGGACAAGAGATGGAGTATACCAGGGGCGGAGCTTCCGGTACAGGAAAGTATTTTAGTCTGGGTAATTAGACAGATGGGGGACACCAGTGTAGCCAGGGTACTTGTGGCTTTTGTTTCAGTTGTTTAAGTTTGGTTGCTTAGTTTTTTGTTGAGCACCGTTAATTTTGTAAATATGGATTCTTTTTTGTGTTCACAGTGTACCACTACACAGAAATAAATTGTGTCTAATGAGACTTTTTTTAAGTCTGCCTCCTATTTTGATCACTCGGGCCAGCTTCCCCACACATTTTATTTCTTATTTTGTGCATTTTTAAGATTAAAGCTGAACCAACACAAGAATCAGCACAGAAGCATGAGTGAGAGCTTTGTGCTGGCAACATAGTATTTTTTATTATTATTAAAATATTATCTTATTATTTTTATGTAAATTATGCATAATTTCAAAGGGTAAACACTCTCTCAGTTTGAACCATTTTAAACAAATCTGAGCCTTGGTCATTTCTCTGTGATTAGTTTGTAGATAAAATGAGCTCTCAAATTAGCTTCTGTCATATAAATAATTATAAAAAAAAAAAAAAAAAAGTCTTTTGAACGGCTCTTTGACATGAATGGATCCAAAAGATTTGGATCACATAAAAGCTGAAAGTCTCATCACTTTCATTTTTTGAAAAACATTGTTCATATTTTAGTGTGTACACAAATATTAAAATCAGTTCAAGTGCAGATGGAGCAGATATAATGACACCAAGGTCAAATTTATAGTTTTAAATGCATTTTTTTAAATAAACATTTTATCACAAAACTCATTGATATTGTATTGGATCAGTATTGTGATATTTGCCACAGTATTACAGCAAAAGTAAAATGCATATTATTTGGATAATTTGTCACCTAAACACATGTCTATCCTCACAAACACCAGGCGGACTCATCCACATCTAAGATATGTATATTATGTGCAGCTGGGTACTTGACGTGACTTTCAATGACTTTCTAAATAATGTTTTTCTTCCTCAAAATGAAGCTCTACAGTGCACAAATGCATGTTCTATGAATTACACATAGTTTTAGAATGAAGTTGTGTTGAATTTCTTTGTATTTTAACACTAAACACTAAAATGTCCTGCAGTGTGACTAACACTTTTCTTTCAGACATTCAAGAATGAGTGACATGTGTCAGAATCTTTGAACATTCAAATTTGAAGTGAAATGTCCAGCAGGGTCAGTGGAGAGGTCACACTGCAGGGTTGTTAAAATGTCTAAAATTAAAAGAGTTACACAAATGATGTTTGTGAAAATGCTTCCTTACAATTGTTGTCGAGCTAATTTGTTTTTGAAAATATTTTTTTGTATTTTGCTACAAAGGCATGTCACACCATAAGACAGGAAAAAGGTTTTAGACCCCCAAACGTCAAGTACCCAATTCCACACATACAAGGGCACATTACTTGTACTGTTATTGGTGCCTAAACGATGCTTTTGAGAAACATTGTTTTGGCCTTTCCTGTTTTGAACTTAAAATAACATCTATGTTTAGAAAATACACATTTTGCTTGGATACTTTTTACTTGGATTGTTTGTTAGTACACCATTTATTGGCAGCAGTGGAAATGAACCATGGACAAACTATGGCTGTAATGCTAATACAAGCATGCAATGGAGCCTGCATTTTGACAGAGCTGATGAAACAAGTGTGAATGAAGGAATACAAAATACAACTCCAGGCATGTTTTTGATGAGGGGATCTTCTAACATCTTCTTTTAAACAACACTTAAGTTTTTGATCATTTCTAGGGCTCAGGCTGTACCGCAGACATCACATTTCTGTTGTCGCTGTTCATCTTGACAGTTTACATCTTAATGAGAGGGATGATAACAAGTTATTTACTGCCACAAATGTTATGTAGCGCAGTATAAATGTGGATTTGCTTCTGTGTGGCTGACCAGTCTCTTCTTAGAATGCAGAAGTGTCTAGAACTGGACCACAGGGCATGAAAAACCTCTGTCCTAACTTAGGACGGTCCGACCACAACTGTTATTTTATTCTGAAGGAGACGTCTTCTACATTTGAGAGATGTGTGATACAAATGATGACTTTTTAACATGAGATAAATAATAGTTTTGTGCTTCGATTGTGTGCATTTTCTCAGTTCTCTTTGTTGTTTTTTCCACTTTTTTACTCCAAAATCGCCATGTTTTGTTTTTACCAAACGGAGCACCTCTGATTGGTTGATCCGTCTGTCAATCACACCTTCTGGAATCAGGGAGACAGGACACAGTTCCAGACCCACTCATCTTTGTAAAGTTTTAGCAAAGTGTGTGTTTCTGACTGGGCAGGTACGTTTTGCTTAGGAATAATTTCTGCCAAATGCATGAATACAATAAAGTAAAATTCATAACCACATATAACACTCACGAGGACAACCACAACAGGGTGGAGTTTATTCTACAGTGTTAACAGTTGGAGGGCAGGTGATGTAGCAACACTGAAACTTTGGGCACAAGGATTCCGCCCACTTAATGCATGCACAATTAATTAAAACTACAACTGCAATCCTGACCACCCCTATAAACAAAAAATCTACTGGTGGATACTGATCAAATGTACAAGGACAGATTAACCTGTGCAGTTATTAGATCATGCGTGCCCCCTTTTGATAAAAACTGTGTGAGTTTGTCACACTGGTCCATTTGACAGACATCTTTCAACTGTATGATTGTACCCAATTCCAATGAAGCTGGGATGTTAAAAATACAGAATGCAATTATTTGCATATCCTTTTCAACCTATACTGAACTGAATAAAGTACAGAGACATGATATTTAATATTCAAACTGATAAACTTTTTGATGAACGTTGCAAATATTCACCCATTTTCAATTTGATGTCTGCAACATGTTCCAGTAAAACTGAGACAGGGGCATGTTTACCACTGTTACATCACTTTTCCTTTTAACAACAATCAATAAGCGTTTGGGAACTGAGGAAGCTTTGCAGGAGGAATCCTTACCCATTCTTGCTGAATGTACGATTTGCTCACAGTTGTTCAAAGTGGTGAACCTCACCTCATCCTTGTGAATGACTGGGCCCTTCAGGGATGCTCCTTTTATACTTTTATAATCATGACACTCACCTGTTTCCAATTAACCTGTTCACCTGTGACTGTTCCAAACAGGTGGATTTTAAGAATACCTCAACTTTCCCATTTTTTTGTTGCCCCTGTCCCAGCTTTATTGGAACGTGTTGCAGATATCAAATTGAAAATGAGTGAATATTTGCCAAAAAAAAAAAAAAAAAAAAAGCTTACAAGTTTCAGTTTGAATCAGTATGTGGGTCAGAGGTCTGTATCTGGCTGAATTCTGGGCCTGCAATAAACAGAGATTTGAGATGCCATTTTCTCACCCTAAACGTTGGCAGATGACAAATTAAACTACTCATTTCATTAAAATTGTGTCAACATAATATTCAAGAAATATTACCTATTTTTTTTTTTTTTTTTTTTTAGGTGAACTTTATAATTTACTTCCTGTTTGAACACTGGCAGCAGATATGAGGATAACAAGGGCTAAAACCTGTCTAAAGAGCACAATAGTTATGAATGGACTAATAAAAATAAATGCTATTCATTTTGTGAAATAAAGGTTTAAACTGTCAGAAAAAAGCCCAAACTGACATTTAACTGATGTAAAACTATTATTAATATTTACCACAAGCACCAACCCACAAAACCAAAAAGGCCTCTCACAGACACTTAAACTGTATCAGAGTGGATACTGTAACAACAAAAAATGTGCTAAATTGTGAAAAAAGAAAATCGTACTTTTTATAGCTTTATAGTCTCATAAAATGTCTCATCGTGTCAAACCAATAGCAACTCAACCAAGAGAGACTGTCAAATGGATACAATCTTTGCTCTCCTTTCAAGTGAGATAGTCCAGCCATACCATGAAATATAGTTGAAATCGCGTCTAAAGTGTTGCAGTGGTGAAGGTTAGGAGATGAAAAATGAGGGGAAAGAAATATGAATGACTTGTAATGTTGACACTAAAATTTCAAACATGATTTTGATACCTAGGAAAATAGTCTATGTGGTCCTATACTTGTTCTGATACAGCTCAAGATCATTCTAAAGCTATTTATACCTGCTCAAATGTGTATCTGGTTTCAACAAGTTTAATTATCGATTACCACCCTAATAGTTTGTGACTATGTTGGTCAATATTACAATCTGTCCAAACTGATGAGCTGTTTTGTGGGTGCAGTGGTGACAAGAATCGCCATCAATATTCATGAAAGTCAGTTGTTCAGTTCTTCTCTCTACCAAAGGTGAAAAAAATAAGGCATGTGAAGGAATCGAGCATGTATACTCACAGCCACTGTTCCCTCCAAGCTGCGCGCGTGCGCAATTGCGCACTGCTGACACGGTCTCCGCGCACAGAACATCTGTGCTGCGCACAAAAAAATCGAACCGGAATTGAAAATAAATTAAACACACAACAATTAATTCTGTGCTATTTTTCAGTGTGAGTCAGTGAGTGTGACCGGGGACGAGCTGCTCCAGCCAATTATGTGATTCACATACGTATTTGCGCAGCTTATTTACGTCATTGACAGGCTCCTCATGGGCCGCTACCAGAGTTTTAGCCGATGTGGCCGATGTGGAGTGAAGACTCGCTAATGATGCTAAGTGTTTAACCCCTTAACGTTCCGACGGCCCGCCCTCGGGCAAAGATCCGCGCGTAATTATGCGCAAGTAATTGCGTAATTTTACGCACTGTTTTGCAGCAGTTTTGCGTTTTAAACATGACGAAACGGACAAAACAAAGGAAGTACGCGACCGAGGACACTGTGGATGTTTGTACAAGTTAAACTAGAGGCATCTCGGACCCGGAGCGGTTCGTGGAACCGAGTGAAGATCTCACGGTGGACTCAGGAGCAGAGGACCTTATGTGCTGATGGACTGGATGCTGTTCCTGATCGGTAAGTGTGGTTTATTCTGCTATTGACTTAATTGTGGGTCACATGTGTATTATGTGTAATTATTTGACAGAAGTTGGTCCGAGCGGGACTCGATCCTCCAACCTCTGTCACAGAATGACTGTCACACTGTCACATGTATAGTGTATTTTTAGTTTCCAGTGTGTGTTTGTTTACATTTTGAAGTGCGTGTGTGTGTGTTTGTTCACTGTTTGCAAATATATATTTATTTTGACCCATACCACTTGTTTTGAATATATTTTATATACAAATACACATTTTATATTGTGTTTTGATATGGTATATAAATGTACAGTAATAGAGCAGCTGTGCAGATACAGATTCCTCTCAGTGTGTGTTGGTCATTGACTGTCACTAGTTTGTGAGTTGTAAAAATCAAATGATCGTGTCATATACTGAAAAAGAGTTAACGGACTCCCAGACACAGTAGGACAATCTCGGTCAGTGCACAGCAAAAGCTTCACACAATGGCTTATACTCATAAAACAAGTCAGAGCTTTATAATAAAAATGTTAAGTGTGTTTTCAACATTGGAGTTTACAGTTTGGTTAGAAGCTCATGTTTTGCCATAGTTAAAATGAAATATTTATACTTCCAATAGCATTAACATACTACACAGGTCATGAGCCAGATTTTTGTCATTTTCATTGTATAAGTGGCTAAAGCACTTAATTAAAAGTCTTATAACAGAAATGTAAATGCAGTAATTTGATTCTTTTAATAAACCATTTAACTTGGATGGATGTGATGCAGCATGACCACAGTGCGCACGTCTGATGTCACTCACAGTGGTCCATGGGGCCGCTCAGGGAGTTTGTGTGTTTGCTCAGACTCATGAAAAATTTGAGGGAACATTGCTCACAGCTGGAGAAAGAAGTCATATTGTGTTTGCGTCTGCTATATAGACTAGATATAATCTGTGACACCCATGGATCATTGTGTTATAATTTGGACATTTTGAAACAAAGTAAAAGAAAACATAAAATCTGTCAACTGGACAAAAGGCTGTAGACTTTAAGACATTTCGCTGCTCATCCAAGCCGCTTCTTCACTCTTAAACTTTACTATGGGTCATAACTGGATGACTCAGGGATTACACAGACAATTTGAAACAACGTAATAAAAGAAACAGGTTCGCTGACTTCCACATTAGAAAACTGTGGTGCCCAATAGGAGCTGACGCCACCATAAACATCATCGCATCGAAGAGTCATGTAGTTGTCAGCAGCTCCTATGACAAGCCGCAAGCTTCATTTGTACCAAAATCACTACACGATGCTGTAGAATCCTACGTGTATCACTGATTAAAAAGATAAAACTGGAGAACAAAATACATGGCACTGGATGTATAATGGTGGTGGTGAAAATGGGGGTTGATTGGAGCAATGATGTCTTGAATACAGGAGAATAGAGATTACTCAAACATGCATGAATCACTCTGAATACAACTTCAAGAGGGTAAATGAGAAGGGGAAACAACTATAACATGGTTAAAATCTCTAACAAATCAATTTTGTGTAATAGGTCTGCTTTAATAATCAAGGCCTAGTCATTTTTTCTCAGACTTTCAGTTTGAACACAACAGAGCACCGTGTATGTTAAGTATCAAATTAAATTAACCATAATGTGGTGATTAATAATACTCGAGCCTTATTGAATGCATAATTCTTGTGTAGGAGAATGGTTCATTGAGAGCTTGTGACCTGCTGCTCCAGAGAGAAAGCCACAGGAGAACAATAACCATAATGACTTTAATGCAGATAGTACAACTGAAATGACTCTACTGGGATATTAAAGATACAGTTTTATTAATTCTATATAGGCCCATATATGAAGAACAATAGTTCAGTAAAAACACACAAGGGACCTCTTCCACGTGCTGCATTTGTGCAGCTGAATGAACCAGCCTCAGCCTGTCTGCACACAGAGCAGCTGTGCACACACTCGACAGCTGTGGGTTGCCAGGTTTGGAGCGACAGATGGATTCTAATTGTATGTAATGCGTGCTGTACCCTTCACACCCAATCTGGCACTTTGGGCAAGGTCACAGTGGAGCTGAAAGGCCAGGCAAAACAAAGAATGAAATTAATTTAATAAGAAAACAAAACAAAAATACAGGGCTTTGGTGTTTATGCAGAATAGTGTTTTCAGGGATTATCTCCATCTCTATCTCTGCCATGCTGTCACCACAACAGTTGCTGCAGAGTAACCAAATTATTGCCTGGGCCCTGCTTTGTACCAGACAAAGCAGAAATCTTTTAGGTTGCTTTATTGACGTTCTTCCACTCCACCCACTTTTGCCTCCAAATGCGACCAAGCTGCATGTTGTTTGTGGTCACACTTCCTTCATTTCAATGGGGAATTTGAGAAACAAAATGGTCAATGTTCATGCATCAACAAGTCAGCAATGCACTGTTTCTCTGGGTGGCTTTAAAACAGATTTGTAGTCCGTATAGATCTTATTTGCTGTCAAGATGGGCAGCCACATGCAAAATAATACAACCCGAATGACGCCCACGGCAACTTCCAGAATAAGGTGAATATTTCAGCATCTACTCAAGACTGAAACGCTGCAAAGTTCAGCACCTCTTCAGACAGCCAATCAGAAAGCGTATAATGAAGGGGGTGTGCACCAAGTTTACTTTGCATCAAAGGTCTGCGAGCCACAAGTGCTGTAATTGGTTCACCTATAATGACTTCAGGGATTCTTGATGAATAAATACATGATGGAAAATGGCTTCAGACTATAGTCACTACACAAAGACATTAGGACACTCATCCAGGCATTGAGCTGAATGAGGCTTAATCCTTAACCTTTTCATTAAAACTGTATTAGAATTTGGAATCACAGGAGCATGGGTTAGACATTTTGCATATTTGGTTGTTGCTGCAATGTATGTTCAAAACTGTATTGATAAAGTGTGCTACGCCTCCCCTCAGACGTGATATATGCACTTACAGTAATCTAGTGTTGTCATGATTTCAAATCCAGTATCATAGGAATCCACTCAAATCTCAATGCCAGTTATGATAACACAACTAAGATTTAAAAATGCTCCTATTTTAGTAATACAATGTTATTTTTAATGTGATTTTTTTAAGTATTTGCAGTATTTTTGAAAACCCTGCCTTACACGAATCTCACAGCGTTCTCCAAACCACATTGCAACCTGCCAAAACTTTCACCATGTTTTTGACGGTGAACTCTCGGTATTGACTTTGACATTGTTGACACAGTCTTTGGTATTACTTAGTATCAGTTAGAAAGTCAAAGTGTTGGTATTACATCACCAGCACACTCTGCCGGCTTCTTTTTGAATGTTGCCCACTCACTCTCACAAGTCCTGGCTGTTCTTTTTCTTGTTAAACAGACTCAGAACTCCGCATTGGAAATATCAAAGTCATTTGTCATTTCTTTCACACATCGCTCCTGAAATAATATCAGGCTGTAAGATCCCTCCTCAATCTCCTGCTCCTCAGAGAGTCTCCTCCGAAGCAGTGTGTCCAAAAATACAATCTCCGAAATTCCCTGCCCACTGTAATCTGCCATAGTGTTGGGGAGCATCCATCACTTTCTCTATGTGCTGCTGCTGTCTCGGACTTGTAATAGTATGTAGCGTGCCACATGCGTGGATCAATATGAAGTCTAAACGGCATAAACAAGACAGGAATACATTATGTCAGAACTGCCATGTTTGAAACCGGCACATGCAATTTTACTGCTAACACAACATATTTACAACACCAGGTTACCTTTTATTGTTTTCAAAATGGTATATACGCCGAAAACAATGGAAGTTTCAGTTTCATTTTTGATGAAAATGAAACTATTGCACATCACATCTGGTTTGTTAAGTTGTAGGCAAGGCAAATTTATTTGTATAGCACAATTTGTACACAAAGTAATTAAGTGTTTTACAGAATAAGAAAGACATTTAAATCACACAAATCAACATAAATAATCACAAATAATCATTATAAAATTAACATTAAAACAGAAAAAAAACAGAAGAGTGCAGAATAAAAACCTTTCAGTCATATGCACAACTAAGCAGAACTGTTTTGAGCCTGAATTTAAACATGGTCAAAGTAGAGGCCTCACATCTTCAGGAAGACTGTTCAAGGTTTTAGCTGCATAAAACTGAAACACTGATTCCCTCATGTTTAGCCCTGACTCTGGGCACCAGCAGGAGGCCGGTCCCTGAAGTTCTCAGAGTGTGAGATGGTTCATATGGCACTAAGATGTCGGAGATGTACTTTGGTGTTAGGCCTTGGAAAAAGACCTAAAGTCTATTTTCTGAGCCACAGGAGCAAGTGCAGAGACCTGAGCACAGGGCTTATGTGCTTGTACTTCCTGGTTCTAGTCAGGACCTGTTGTGTACAGTTTTGTGTTTTTATGGAGAACTGTCGTGTGGAAGCAGAGATTACATAGGCTTGTGAGCAAAATCATACAGTTAACCATGAGGAAGGTTTGAATAGTGCAGAAGAGAGACCGATAAATGACTCAAACATGCATGGATGACATCTGAAATCTCTTCAGGCACGTTTTTAATGGTGTAACAACACAAGAACATGGTAGAAAGCTTAACAGAATCTAGTGATAATTGATTTTGAATAATACCCCTTTAACTTATAGTGGTAGAAGTAGGAAAAGGTTGCCAAAACAACTGAACAAATTGTTCAGTTGTTTAAGGGTAGGAAAACAGTGAGCAGAAGAAATACTTAAGTTTTTTTTTGTTTTTGTTTTTTTTTCAAAAGTGTTTTGCAAAAATACTACTTATAAAACTGTTTTTACCTATAATTTTTGTTGTATGATTTGGAGTTAACGCAATCTGATGAAAATAATGTACAAATTGTAGTATTTCAAAAAGTAGAATTTGGAAATTATAAAACACTTGAAATGCATGTTGATTTATTTGTTTTTTTTTTAGTTTATTTAATAATGTATTGACAATATATGTTTTTGTCACATTATTCATTGATTTCAGCCCCCTTCCTTCAAATTATATAGTATTTTGTAAGTCACTATGGCAACGGTCCCAATTTTTCATCATTCTGGACCCATCAATAAACTTACACATATGGAGGACAGTAACCAAAACCGTAACTTTTACTTCTACTGGAGTAATATGTTTAATTGAAGTAACTGTACTCTTAAAAGAAGTATTATGTACAAGTAAATAAAACTGATTACTGATGGTGATAGGACAACATCTTGAGATAAAATTGCCACAAGATTGTGCACACATCAAGAAAATGATCTCTTTTTTTTTGTTTGTTTTTTTGCATTGGATTGGACAAATATGGTGTTGGTGAGTTACATCTCTTAAAGTTTTAAAAATCAATGCTAGAATGACAAATAAAAAATACATTCAATAAATAAATTGCGAGGCCAAAATTGGGAATCACACAATTTATTTTATTTATCTATCATATCAAAATCTTGTATCTACTGTAGCTACTGTAGACCTCATAATTACTAACCTTCATTTCGGTACTGAACCAGAGAAAGAATTTTTGAGATATTCCAGAAAGTACAAACTCCCAACTTGAAGCTGATACCATTACTTGAGATGGAGTAGTTCTCGGATGAAGTTAGTGTCAGTGTCTAATGCTGTGGGGAAAGTGGCCTGTTAGAGAGGACAAAGCCACAATGAGACAGGATGAAGGAGCAGCAGCCTCAGATGGTTGGAAAGGACATTCTGCCTCTGTAAACAAGTTCATTCAGAGGCACTTTGTGGGAAATTGGCCCAAAGTGTCACGTTTTAAAGTTACTCCATTTATCTACACAATAACCTGAGTTTGTAATGAAAATATACAGGCCACATCTCCATTTCTTGCTTACAGAGGTTGTTTTTTAAGCATTATGCCATTGTGAAGGCTATGAAAGTTAATAGTCACACGAGACAATAAATGTGTTACTTAAAGACTTTACACTTTACATGTTTGTGCTTTTAACCATCTAACATAGTTCCTCATTAAAAACATGCCTTGAATTGTATTTTCATCATTCACATTTGTTTGATGAATCCTCATAAGTCTAAACACAATTTTGAATTTGCCAGTTTTGTAAGTCTTTTGTGCTGTTTTTAAGTCCATGAATCAAATGGGCATTTCTGCTCCTTAATTGCATTCATTAAAACTGCAGGTTTCTGTTGGTATATTGGAAAAAGTTGCTAAATGAAGGAGTTGTGCCCCCAGATTCCGTCCTTCCTAACCCCAGTTCCCAATATTGACGTGCACCTGCAGAAACAAGGTGTCTGTTGTCAGAAAATAGCCATTATTTTAAAGTTCTAAACATGAAATGCCAAAGCAGAGGTACTCAAGAGAACATTTAAAGGCCAATGACAATACAAATAATCCACAATATTTGTTCTTTAATTGGTTCATTGTTCAACAGGTTTGTCAAGTAAGGAAGATTAGCAGAAATGTAACCATGGAAAACCTCCCTTCATCTCTGTCTCTACTTATCACCGCATCACCAGCAGGTCCTACCTTTACAGCATCTGGCAGAGCTCCACTGCAGCCCGTCGTACCCTGGTTTACTGGCACAAATGTCCAAATTTGAATTCCAGTGACCTGATTGAGTCCTTTTTACAAACAGTTCTGATTTATCTGGTTTGTCCCTCTTGGCACTGTCACTTCTCCTCCAAGTCCCACCCATCCCAGGCCTCTCTAAATAGGCTGGAGACTTACCTGAGTGCCAAAATTTCACCCTGGCTGTGATTTAAAATACCAACAGGCCACTGCGTCAACTTTGCTTTCCTCCCTCAAGGTCGATGTGTTTCTTCTTCTGTGCTCACAACAGTGTTTAAGCATCCTATTGTTGATCTACTCATGAAATACAGCGACAACACTTTATATTTATAGATAAGGCCTTTGCTTCCAATGCCATTGACTCCATCACCTTGTCCAATCCGCGTCTCAACTGGTGTGTGCTTGACACAGATTCTCATAATGTTTATCTTCCGTTTATTACCGTAGACTCACATATGCAATCATTTTAACGAGAGCATCTGCTTGTATCCTAACATCGAGTCATTGCAAGCTGAGCATCTGACTGCCCTCAGTGCGCCTCATTGCCCACATACTCATTTGTCCAGCCTTACTGATGGTTTGAGTTGGAAACTGTACTGACTCAAATCCTGACTGCCCCTCTCTACGTACATAAAAAAAAAAAAAAAACATCTTAGTCCATTCAACACCTCAGCCTTTTCCTTTTCCACCGCAAGTCAGTCATTGTCACCCGTGAAGAAAAAAAATATGATACTCCACCACGCCACATTTTAGCTTTAAATGGATCATAACTAGCCTCCTCTCTCTGGTTCTGTCCTATATGTACCGTGGCCTTTCTCCCATTTCAGTGTCTGGGCAGGGGCCGGGGCTCATCATGCCAACATCACTACTGCGTTCAAGATCGTCATTCATGGTATTTATTCGGGGCTATGTGGGAATGCAAATATTTTGCAGAAGCAGCCCCTACTTGTTCAATTTGGTTTGGGAAAAGCTGTGATGTCTCATATTAAATGGCACCAAAGTACCTTTCCAGATCTGCCCTCCCTGTGCAAGCTCCAGCAGCTCTTTCAACATCTAGATGTGTGTGGAGCATCTTCTATCAGCTATGTATCTTAAATGTTGGTGAGAAATAGAGATGGACCGATTGGTTGGCCCATAGATATTTATATAACCAACAACAATTGTGTTTAGCAACAGTTGTGAAATAGTGATCAGTGATTGTCTTTCGGTGTTGTCTCAACCTCTTTGATAGTAATTATGCCACCGAAACCCGCAAAGACCAAGAATAGCACAGTGTAATTTGTATTTTTGTGAACATGGCTGCTAGTTGATTGGATTGGACAGTGATGTGTGGGTGGCACATAACCTGTGGGTTCAGTCGGGTTGGATAACTCACTGAGAAGAAGTAAAGCAGACACTGTTGGGTTGGGTCAGCACAATAAGCCTCATCTAACACATGTTCTGTAGCTCTAATTAACATGCAATTAACATGAAATGACGAGAGAAGAGAAAAAAGCACATGATGTTCTGTGCATAAGGAGCGGGCACGTTATGAATACAAATACTCCACCATGATCAAAGCAAGTCATGGATCATACAGAGTCCTACTGTGCAAAGACGAAGCTCCTCACCTAAATGGAGACATCCAGAGCCTGTCAGTCATGCCACTTCAGGCAGGCTCTTTGCTTCTGGATGATCCAGGCTCCTTTAGTCCCAAACTCTCCTAAAACCTTCTATCTATACTGTATCCTGTTAGTGTGTACGCAATTTCAAGTCCTAAATAGTGCATTTGAGTGAAAACAGTAAATGCCAGCTGCACTAGTTTGAATGTACATGGAGCATAGGGTCAGGTCCTAACTTTTTTTTTATTTTTTAAACAAAACAAAAACAGTGAGGGCTCAAAAAAGCAACAACTCAAAAGCAAAGATCTGAGTTGAAGACAAATATAAACCAGTATGTCACTGTTAACATTCTAATAATTAATTTTTTTTATTTTTTTTTAGATAGATGAGCTTTTATTCTAACTCTGTATGATTCATACAGTGATGAACATCTCCACCCACAACACAGTGGAATTTGAAACCTTCAAGAATGCTTATATTATTTTTCCCAAGACAACCTGCAACAATTTGCTAACAAAAACCAAGGTGTGACACGAGGTGGTTCACTAAAACATTTTATTACTATATCTACATTTTTATTGTTCCAATGCAAGTTGATTTAACATGGTAGATGTGCTGGCTGCTCCAGCTGCAGGAAGCTTAGAACCAAACTACACCAGAGGGCAATGGGAAGTACAGGATTCTGCAGCCAACACAGTTACAGTTAATAAAGACCATAAAACATAAGAATAGCTCTGGAGTCCAGTGGAGACTTGTATGAGGCCATAAAAGTTACAGAGTAGCTCTAGTTCTTGGGTAATTTAAAGACAACACAGAAAGTTTAAAAATAACACTATTTGCCATTCCGCATCGACTCTGACATCAGCAGTCTACAACAGCACAGCTACAGGCTGAGACAAGAGGTCAAGAGCAGAAGAGGAGGGGGCCAGCGGGCAGAAGGGAAATGGCCACAGGCGACTGACAGGAGCAAGACCTGGAAGTGTCTGAACAGAAGCAGATAGACTTCACCTGCATGACTTTATCACTACAGATAGAGAGTAGTGTTGGACTTTGGGTAAGAGGCTCCTATAGTCATTTTGATAAAATTTTATCACTGCAATGGTAAATGTATTATCGAATGGAATTACAGAGATCAAATGTAGGTCATGGAGTGACAGACAGACACTTTTTCAATAGACTGCTTGCCTTCACATGGACAGATACACAACTTTTCACTCAGAGCAACATCATCAGGAAGAATTGGGGGGGGGGGATGATACAAAGGGTTCAGGTTTTTAGATCCTGTTTTCCTGAGCCTCTCTTCTCCTTTAGATGTGCCCCTAAACTTCAGGACAAGACCTTACTTCCTCTGCTACAGGGTTACAGCATCCATAAAGAGACTTCTGTGTGTGAACTGAAGTCAATTTCCATGTGATTAATTAAAAACATATAACTTCAAATATGACATTGGCTTTTCACCTCATGAATATATAATTATTCCTGTCAAGAATGCTTTAGTGTTTTTACCATGTTTTTCCATCTTACTGGCACCTGTTTTGCGAGCGTAAAGAAACACCCACCACTTTCAATGTGCATAAAACAGTACAATCACTCAGTTGTTCAAAGATCCATGAAGCGCACCCCACTGCTTGTTTTTCTCTTTTTCAACAGAGGTATACACATTTCCTTGTTGTCAGTGCTGCAAAGTTTGACTATTCCACAACTACTATTTCAGTTCTACAATAAAAGTTGCATTGCGACAAAACCATGACTAAAGCACAAGTACAATGGAGTCGCTCTCATCCCTGTGTACGGCTTTGTATCTTGCAGCTGACTGTCATCAAAATTCAGAGTGAAATGATCTCACTGTCCGTTCGTTGTGATGGACATTTGTTTCATTCATCTGTCCGTGTATTTGTGAGAGTAGAAAAGACTCATTGTACCCAGTTTAAGAGAGGACATCACAGCCATAATGCACGCTGACAGAGGGACCTTTTGGACAAGTCCTCTCTTAGCCGAGCTGTACCACATTCACATACTCTAACAGTCAAAAGTATTGTTGTTTTTTCTTTATGTTTACCACTTTTTTTTTTTTAAATATGGAAGACATCATACATGGTGTAAGATCAGAGACTTTAATAGAAATGGATTAAGGGAGTGTGATGAATAGTGTTCAGTTGCAACCAAATGAAGCTTATAGAGGCAAATTTGCAACCAAGAACCATATTTGGAAATCTGGAGGTACATGGTGGGCACTTAGTAATGATGCTGCCAATCAACCTGTTGCTAATGCTAACAGGAGTGACCTCAGACCTCAGAGAGAGCAGGCGCCAGATTGGTCTATTATTAATGTTCATATCTTGATTTATGAACAAAATTGTGAAATAAAAACTCCTAAATCATGTAGAGCGGGTTAATATGGACTTTAAGAGCAAAATGACAAGTCTGGAATGCATCTGCTGGTGCATTAGCTATGTTCATAGACTGTATATATATATATATATATATATATATATATATATATATATATATATACAGTCTATGTGTAGGAAATGTACGTAATTATGTAGTACAGGAAAAAAATTAAATAACGTGAACATGAAAACAACATGAATTACATCAAGATAATGCAAGCCAAAACCAAAGTTAACTAGACAAAACGTTGTAGGAGTGAAGACATTTCATGCTCATCCAAGCTGCTTCTTCAGTTCTGGTCAGATTGCTGGTGGACACTGCCTTATATCTATCTGACAGGAGGAGCTAACTACAATGACACAGCTGTTGTTTACAGCTTCATCTTTAATGGCCTACATTCAGCCTTTAATGGCTCTACTGGCTTGCACTATTGTTCTCTTTGTTTCATTTGTTTCATTTGTTGGGTTTTTGGGTCTGATAGAGTTATAGAGGAGATTGAGATTATGTCTCAGGCCCCCATTTCTGCTCAAGGAAGGATCGTCTTTCCTAATAAAAATAGCTTCTTTAACTCCCCTCTCAAACCATTTTTCTTTTCTCTGGCTAACATTTATACCTCACTATCTTCAGAGGAGTGGTTAGTGGCTTTGAGATGGAAATGTACGGTGGACTGGGGTCCAGAGGAGCTCTCAGGATGGTGTTGGTACATTCTTTTATGGAGCAGCTGTTTAGTTTCTCCAATGTAACGCTCACTGCACTCTTCACTACACTGAATGGAGTGGACCACGTTGCTTTGTTTATGGCTCAGAGCTTTGTCCTAAGGGTGAACCAATTTCTCTCTTAAAGTGTTTGTAGGTTTGAAACAGACTGGCATCTCAAACTGTCTACAAATTCTCTGAAGCTTTTCAGACACACTAGCTGTATAAGGAATAGTTACACCTTTCCTTCTGGGTTCAGATTCCCTGTTGGCCTGTTTTTTTAGCTCTCTTAGATCCATTGAAGTCCCGTTTTGGATATTCACAGGCAGCGAGGGCTTTTTCCACATGTTGTTCCTCTGTCATTTGTGTTTGTAGGCACCACTTGAGCTTTGTGTTGCAGAGTACGGATAACTGAGTTTATGCTGCAGTGGATGGTGTGAATCAAACAGCAGGTACTGGTCCGTGTGTGTGTGTGGGCTTCCTGAAGACTTGTACCTGGAGACTCTGGTCCTCTCCTATAGTTACTGCACAATCTAAGAAGGCCAGTTTGTTCTCCTTGGCCTCTTCTCGTGTGAACTTGATGTTTGGATCCACAGCATTAATATGTGCAGTAAACGGTTCTAGATCTTAAATTTTGGTTTTGATTCCAGTTGTCATCCACGTATCGATACCAGTGTGTGGGTGAAGTGCTTGGAAATGAGGCCAATGCATCCTGTTCAAATTGTTCCATGTATAAGTTAGCCATAATAGGTGAGCCCATTACACAGCTGTGGATTTGCCTATAGGAGTTTCCTCTATACTGGAAATATGTAGTATTTAAACAAATTTCTTACAGTTTAGTTCTCTCTTTTAGCTTAGTATCCTGCAGTAGCCTCTTCCACCGCTACTGATGTGGGGATACAAGTGAAAATAGAGGTCACATCAAATAAAACCATGGTCTCATCCAAATCAAATTGTAGATGCTGGATTTTGCTCACAAATTCTGCTGTGTTCTCAATGTGGTGCTCTGTGTTGCCCACCAGAGGAAGGAATGGAGTCACCAGGATAGAGTCTGTAATACAGCTGTCTATCAATGACTTCTTCCTTCTCCAGCTTCTGTAAGCAGTCTATGATTTTCTTCTTGTATCCACTGGTAGGGTCTTGTTTCAGCAATTCATAGGTGGCGGTGTCACTGATTACGAGGCTAAAATGAATAGCCTAATCAACTGAGTTTAGGATCAAGGTGCATCTCCCTTTGTCAGCTGGCAAAATGTTGATGCTGTGGTCCTTTTCTAGAGCAGTGAGAGCCTCCTTTTCTCTGATGTTATGTTGGAGGGAGGAGGTTTGGTGTTGCTCAGTGCAGCTGTTACTTTCAGTCTACGGTCACTAGTGTCTGTATCTGTAAGCATGTTGTTTCTAATGGCTGTTTCTGCTGCAGAAAAAAATTGAGACTGAAAAATCCAATATTAAAAGATATGCTCACTCATCAACTACATCAAAAACACTCTGCGTGAGGAAAAATCTAAAATGGATAATTTCCAAAAAAGAATGATTGTCTCAAATTTGAAACTGAAAATCTCAAACCTGAAAGCTGTTATATTGTTGGGAAGAAAGAGGAAATTATACAAAAACTTGATGCTAAAAAAATCTGATATCATTAAAGAAAAAGACTTGCCAGACAACTGCAGGAGATGGAAAATATTCAAAAAGAGGAAACTCTACAATGTATGATTTACAAAAGGGGCAGGAAATAGCTCTGCACGAGGAACAATAGAGAGTTGAGAATTTACAAAAAAAGAATGACCATCTCAAATTAGAAACTTAAAAGTCTGAAAACACTAATGTTGTTGGGGAAAAAGGCTTTTCCCCCCGCTCAGCTACAAGAGGTGGAAAAAAAAAATCCAGAGTAGCTAATTTACAAAAAGAGAATGGCTGTCTCAAATTAGAAATTGAAAACCTCAAACCTCACTGGCCTCTCCAAACAAGTGTTAAGACAACTGCAGTACATCCAGAACTCTGCTGCTCAGGTCCTGACTAGAACCAGGAAGTACGAGCACATGCGTCCTGTGCTCAGGTCTCTGCACTGGCTCCTGTGGCTCAGAGAATAGACTTTAAAGCAGCTCTGCTTGTGAACAAGTCTCTCCATGGCCAAGCACAAAAGTACATCTCCCACATGTCAGTGTCATATGAACTGTCTCACACTCTGAGGACTTCAGGGACCAACCTCCTGCTGGTGCCCAGAGTCAGGACTAAACATGGAGAATCAGTATTTCAGTTTTACATGCTAAAATCTGGAACTTCCTGAAGATGTGAGACAGGCCTCTACTCTGACAATGTTTAAATCCAGGCTCAAAACAGTTCTGTTTAACTGTGCATATGACTGAAAGATTTTTTATTCTGTACTCTTCTCTTTTAATGTAAATTTTTCTATGATTATTTATGTTTTGATTTATTTGTATTGTGATTGTAGAACTATGCGTGCAAATTTTGCTATACAAATAAACACACAGGGGCAGAGGATAACTCCACCTCGCAGTGTAAGTATTGTATCAGCTCATCACCATCGTAGCCTAAGGCCTGGATGTCCTGTACTCTCTCGTGCCTTTGTGTTCTGCACTCCACTGGTGACCTAGTGCGTGTGATCGAGGGGGACCCACTGTACCCAGAGAGGAGCTGCTCGTTTGTCAGAGATTCTCGACACTGCACTTTACCCCAGACTGATGCCTTTTAACAAACTTTTATTTTTTTTATTTTTTTTTTATTTATTTTTTTTTTGGGGGGGGGGTTGTTTGCAGTTTTTTAGCTCTTTTTATTGACTTTTTATATTTTATTCATGGACATTTAGCCATTTGTGGGTATATTTAATTATTGTTTTTAGTCAACATTTTTGTAACAAATTTTATTGTTAAAACGTCCTTGCTCTTGTCCTCCGTGGCAACAGTAAAGTGTGTTCTCAGTCATTTATCACATTTACAATAACTTCTGGTTCCATTTTAAAGCATACTGCTATAACCCTCACATCTGCAAGAGGAAAAAAAATACAGGACATAGGAACATACATGAGGAAAACGATAATCTAAAATTCAAAAGTGCCAGACTGAAAACTGATGATATCAGAGAGAAAGAAGAAAGAAACATCCTCTCTACAAGAGATGAGGAGCCATTTAAAAAGTTAAAACCACAAAAAGAGAGTAATTGTCTCAAATTAGTTATCCAAAAAGTCCAATTTGAAAACAGTGACGATGAAGAAGACTTTGAAGATGCTGCATGTGGTATTCATGAAATAAAACCCAGCTCCAGTCCACAGCTGACAGGTGTTTTGAGCGAGCGTAGCAATTTTGGAAAATGTAAATTTCAACGCTTTAATGTTGTTAGGAAGAAAGAGGAAATGATTGATCCATCTACTACATCACCTACAGAAGATGGAAAATGCCCTGAGCAAGGAAAAATCCCAAATAATGATTTTACAAAAAGAGGATGATCATGTGGAACTGGAAAATGAAACGCTGATATCAGAAAAGAAGGATGAAAGAGGGATCTAAATAAAGGAGATGTGCAAGAAACACAAATCAACATAAAGCTTTTGTCTCTGGGAAGTCACCAAAACCTTTACTCAAGTAAGAGTACTTTTACTTCAATACAAATGATACTCAAGTAGGAGAAAAAGTACAATATCTTGAAAAAGTTACTCAAGTAAAGATAAATGAGTACAACCCACCTCTGATCATAAAATATGTCAAAACGTACAGTATAACATTCATTAATTTTAAGATCATTTCAGACGGAGGGTTGGTGGCCTGTCACCCATGGGGGGGTCAGGTTAGGGAGAGGCAGGGACTGTGTGGTATAGGTCACTATAGACATGTACATCATCATTACATATGAACCAAATGTATATGCCAGGATGTGTGACAGCAGAAATGACAGCTGCTTGTCTCTGTGTGAGTTATTATGAGTTATTCCATGTAGTGACAGTTATGCTGATGGATCGGCCACAGCCTTTCTCCAGGACCATTAACTGGGCACAGTTCCCATTTATCGATGTCAGGACTATTTTTTACACTTTCTACTAGGGATCTACAAAACAAACCTCTGGATTTATGTGATACCTACTACTGTCACATTACAATCGGCTCGTTAATGAAACTACTGCACATTGCATCAGGTTTGTGAAGTTGTTTTTGTATATTTAGGGAGAATTGTCGTGTGGGACCATGGGAGAAGTGGGCTTGTGGGCGGAGCTTAGGGTCGTACTGCTAACTGTAAGGAGAGTTTGAATAGAGGCCAGGAGAGATCACTAAATTACAATTTGTGGATGATGTATAAAATCTCTTCAAGCATGTTTCTGATGAGGGACCAAAGTTATAACTAGTGCTGGGTACTGTTACATTTTTTCAATACCAGTACCTTAACGATATGTGATTTTCGATACCCGTTCCTGAAAGGTTCTTTTTTCAGTGCCTGTATTTTTATGTAAATAAATAGCCAACATCATGAAGAAAATACTTTTCAATCCCTGAATTACATTATAACTATGGTCATTCATATTTTAAACCCTAGTACTTGGCTGTACAACATATAGCCAAGTACTAACTCCCACTCCACTCAACACATGCTTCCCCAAATGAACCAAAGTGCACAGCTGATCCTCATGTGAACTGACATGCTTAAGTTTTACTTTTATTTTTGCCACATGAGGGACTTTATATCAAAGGCAGCGGGAGGAGCACATGCTCGTTGCTTTAATAAATAAGTTTGCTCTTTTACTACGTGGTTACCTGGATGGAGGAGGATTATACAACTTATGCAACAAACTTTACATGAACTCATTTGGCTGCGTCTTTATAGTAGTAAATATATCCACGTACCCCAGAGTGGATATATTTACTACACCACATTTATTTGTGAATCTTGCTTTTACCGGGACAGAGGAGGAGGAGGATGTTAGAGGAGTTTGGTTCATATTATTTGTTTGGCATCAGCTTTATGCGAGTACTGCAGACTGTGACAGGATGTAGATTTTATTATTACATACAAGACTTTGACAAACTTGATATGTTTTTGGGTGGATACGTTCTGATCTACATTATCAACACATACCTGGAGTTGTGTTTTGTTTCATTTGTTTGATGAAGTTTTAAAATGGTTTAAAGTTCATAAGAGACAATTTTGCATATAGGACATTCAATTACAATCTCCACCGTAGGCTGTCAGTGCTCTTTCCATTTATTGAAAATCATATTTCTGTGTGAATGTTGTGCAGTATGGCTCCTCTCTGTTCTAAACTACCTCCCACCAGGGTCACAGCACTGGCTTCATATAGAACACTGAAAGTATATGTTTGTATGCAGTATTCATTTACATGTCATTATTAAGAACCACGTCTCAGTTTGAATGTAGGGTCATATTGAGACCTCCTCCTCCCTGCTGTGGGAGTGATAGATTTTGAGATGAGGTTGTGTGGGCTAACTCTTTATTCTGATATGCGAGTTCTGTTCTGCATACGCCTGACAATCATGGATACTTGCTGGACCAACCAGTCGCAGAAGGGAAATTTCCTAATGTGGGATGGTCCAACTACAGCCACATCTTTCAGGACAAAATATATAACTTCTTTTACCTTCGATACATAATGTGCTTCGATTATAGATTTTTACAGAATCTTTCCTGCTTCTCATTATGCTGTATTTTTTTTCTGTTTTTATTCCTAAACCGCCATGTTTGTTTTTACAGGAACAGACCTTGCATCTCTTTGACTGGTTAATCCTTAAAGTTCTCCAATTTCGGTTTCCATCTGTGTTGCTCTTGAAAACACATGATGACAGAGAAACAATCAAACATAGACCTGTCGTGAGTTGGATTAGTGGCATTACAAATCCTCTCCAGCCCAGAAAGCATTTTTACCATAGAGCTCGATGTAAACACAAATTGCTTGTGTTTGACAGGGACTTACAGCTTCCAAAACTGTCTAAACTAAACTAGGCTAAACTAGAGACACAGGCCATTTGAGTTTGGCCAATTGACTTAAAAGGGGCGATATTTAGGGCCTCGGGCTTGGATAGGGTCAAGAAGTAGATTTCTCATGATTTTTTGTAAGAATGTACCTGATTGTAAAGAGGTGAGCCTGTTAGCAGCTTCTGTAGTAGTTATTACCAGAGAAAATACTATGTAAAATGAGTAGATTGCATTTTACAGTCTTTTTTTTTTTTTTTTTTCTTATTTAGTAGCTTTTGCCATACAGGAGCATTTATCTGAATACGGATTAATTTAAACAAGTACAGACCCTTATGTAAAAAGAAGCAGGCTGGTATTTTGAGCCCTAGGGAGGAAGACTAAGTAATTTTATATTCTATTTTCTAAGTATTTATCAACCCAAAACATGCACAATAGGTAAGATTCTCCAGCTAGGTGGTGTAATGTATTGTGATTTGCCAAATTACCTTTTGGGGCCCTACTGCTAGCCGTACATCCTGTCATTATTCAGTTTTAATAAACGCAGCCTGAAGACCCTCCCACCTAGTCCATGCCTCGGTTAAACTTATACAGAATATAAGTGTATTACAGGTGGATGTACTGCTAACATATAACATTTACGTTACAGAATCGTACTGGTAAAAGTGAGGGGGGGTTTGAATAATACTGGGAGAGATCGCTAGATTACTCAAACATACATGGATGACATATAAAACCTCTTCAGGCATAATATTGATGAGGGAATAACATTAAAACGTGGTAGAAAGCTCCTCAAAGTCGATTGTGCATAATATCTCCCTTTTAATGAGTAGATAGATCACAAAAAAGCAAAGAAAATGTTATGTAATGTAAAAAAAATATATATACATGCACACAGGGTAAACTCCTTTCAAATGTTTTCATATAATAAAGTAAAATGTGTGTTACCCCAGTACCTACAAATTATAAATGCATTTCTTAGGGTCAAAATGAGACCGCTGTGTCTGCATCTAATTATAAACCATTTTTGTCATGTGCGTAAGGCTAGTGTGCTGTTAGCATGCTAGTTGTTGTGATGGCAAAACTCTGTTCTGAAAGTTGTAAATAGTGTAAATAGTGCTCATAAACTTATCGTGATGAATAATTGGGATGCTAGGAATGTGTTTGGAAAGTGAGGACTACGTTTGGACCACTGCTAAATAGGATTGGACTGCTGTTAAAAATGAACTATTTTCATCACAATTTTAAGGCAGTAAAACAAGTCATCAATCATCATGTTCGGTGGGTAAGAACTCAAATTTGCACTCCTTACAACAGACCTGCCAAAGATTTCTGGCTCCAGCAGTCAGAAGGTTGTACTTAGAACTAATGCTCTACTCATTTTAGCATATTTAATTCAAAGCTCAGACTCAAAGTGCTTTTTTCACCACTCCAGCAGTACTTGTCTATAGCCTTTTTCAGAAATACAACCTCTAATATTAACAGGGATTACTTACTCTTTTTGTTGAAGTACACTTAACCCCAAAGTACTTCTTCCCACAGAGCTGACGGAGTGAAGTGAGTTGAAGGAGTAAGGCGGGAACCGTTCAGCCGTCTGACATTTGGAAACTTAAAGAGTGTCATTTTCAACTCTTTCCAACACTTAAATCTTGAGTCAAAGAAACACTATTCACAGTACACACTCTTGTGATTAAAGGGCTATGTCTGTATTCTCCACTTACATTTTCTCCATATTCAAGAGGACCACTACACAATGTTTCAGATGAGAATAAAGACAAGCTTAAAGAGCCATTTTCTGATTGATGTTATAATGTTGCTTCTTCATCAAAAACAGACACATTTTAAGCTTTGGAGATGTAGACAGACTAATAATAAAAGATTACTCAAACATGTGTCAATGAAACAAAATACAATTCCAGGTGTATTTTTGAGGTGGTGACAACATTCTGACATGGGTTAAAGCTCACAAGATTCCTTTTTACGTAAAGGCGTTGGAGCTCCCTCTGCTGTCAGCAACAGGAATGAACAAGGGGAACTGAATAAGTAAGTCCTTATCCCCTGTGAATGCTATGCTAAGCTTCTCTTCCATGTGTCTGTTGTGTACACAATTTGACTGTGGTGATGGTTTATAGATGTAAAAACTGCACAGAAGAAGCCTAGATTTTTGAATATGGCGCAACAGCTCTGGCAAAAATGCAAATTATGCCTTTTTGAGTGCTCAGAGAAGACAACAGGTGTGAGCAATGTATTTGACAAAGTACCAACTACATAACATGGTTAGAAGCTCAAAAAAGTATATTTTGTATAATGTGTCTGTGGTGGGCTTCAGGAAACTCAGTTGGGATATGCGTTTTTGATTGGTTTATTTTGTTTGAATCTTATTTACAATGAAAGTCCAATTTAGAGGCAAGAAAAAAAACAAAAATCCTCTCAGCACACGTCATCTCCACTCAGTTATATGCCACTGTTTACCCCTCCCACATTACATAACACACACTGAAAATATCATGTACACCATTTCTACAATTAAACTGCTAATATTTCATGTACCAGAAGTTGCTGAGAAACAACTTAGTGTTAGTGTGACTAGTGTTAACAAAGTTCTATCGTCCAGTTTTAGCTTTTCTCTCCACTGGCTCTTACTGTCTCCACTGGATATGTTACTGATAACTTTTAACGTGTTTAGCTCTTGCACTAAAAAAAAAAAATTCTACTTCATACCAGAGCCCAACACAACCTTAGATCCATATTTATTTATTTTTAACTATTGATCTGCTGTTGGAAATTGTTGATTTTGCATGATATCATCATCACTGCTGACTGTGCAGCATTTTAAAACTGTAGTTAGCGCTCTATATAAGGACATTTTGTCGTTACTATTAATAACTTACAACAACAGGAGAAAAAGCCTTGTACTTTATGATGAAATTAACTCCATACCAAACATCAAAGCTTATTTTTTTGCTATGATAAGGTGTTACACATATTTAAGTCTATTGTTATTGACAATATTGAGCCATGAAAGTCTTTGGCACTAGGAAAATCCACCCAAAATCCAACAAGCCAAAATGCAAGTTGGTTAAGTCGACTGTGCACTAGAGGATTTCTTTTTTTTTTTTTTTTGGCTGACTTTAAACTTGATTTGTCTCTACACCAGTTTTGGGAGGTGTAGCTTGAGTCGTGCTCCTGATAAGTGATATGTGGTGACACTTCTCATGTCTGTGGGATCAGTGGTGTAAATTTGGAGTTGCAGCTCCAAAACGTCAAATCATGAGAACCCAACATATTGGATATTCACAACTATCTCTTGGGTGTTGAACATGTGATCACACTCAGAGCACTGGTCTGCGCCTCTGTAGCAGTAGAAACAGCGTGGAGAACACTAACTTAGACTTTTTCATTTGCCACAATGGCTGTAAAAGCTCCTTACCTTCAGAACACACTGTGGAGCGCTGCTGTGGCCTTTACAAATGGGATTTAAAGGCACTGTACCTGTCTTAAAAATAGGAAAAACAGAACTACTTCATTATAAATAGTTTGCAGTGGTCCAAAGTTATTCTTCAGTTACCGTATACTGGGGATGTCAGACTCATTTTCACAAAGGACCACATCAACAAAATGGTTGCTCTCAAAGGGCCAGACGTAAATGTAAGACAGTATAAATGTAACCAAATGTAATGTAAAATAAATGTAACTATTTTTAATCTTGTTAATTAACCTTTTCTGTATTTATTACCTATTCAAGTTACAAATATTGCATATAAATTTGCATAGATATTGAAAAATGTCTGTGTAACTTTGTCTCTCCTGATAAACTGATATTTTAAGACAGTCATACCTGTTAATTTACCTTGTTGCGGGCCACATAAAATGATGTGGCGGGCCGCATTTGGCCCACGAGCCTTGAGTTTGACACATGTACCTTATACATTCCGAGCATCTTAATTATTCACTACAAGGAGTTTATAAGCACTCAGAGACCAACGCGGAGTTCAGCAGTGAGGGTAAAGTTAAAAACAATTACCAGGCTAATGCACACTTCCTGATTATCGTACCATAAATGTCTACACTTTATAAGTAGATGCTGACAGTACGCAGCGTATATTTGACCTCAAGAGCTGGTTATGCAGTTTATATGTACTAAGCCAAGAAAAATTTTGCTTAAAAACATTGCAAAAATTGAATACAAGACCTGCAGACCTTTAATCCTCACCCGTTTCTTCTTTTACGCTGTGAATAAAAGCGCATGGAAAGGCATGTCACTCGCCTCTTATCCTCGTGTAACTTTTTTATTTATGACACTCTGTTTGATTATGTGACACTTTCATAGCGCTCTGCAAATCTTTCCTGAAATCGACGCGAATATGGCGTCGCAGTCCTTGCAAATGTGTGACAAATAATCGTTGCAAAATGTCCTCATGTCTGTCGACTGCACACTTTGCGGTCTGTCTAGAAGATTTTTAAATTCTCTAGTGTGCAGCCGGCCTTAGGTAGTCAAACCCATCACATTCTGGTCTTTATTGAACCATTATATATCCATGTCTGTCTCATTCAGCCAGAAGTAAACAACTGCAGAAAGAAGAGCTAGCTTGCAGTGAGGCCAAAAAGCAATAGCGTTCGCTCAAGGAAATATAGAGAAGGGTAGAGAGGTACAGGTACAGTTTGGAGTTTAAAAATTAAATGGAAAAAAGTACAAAATTCAATGGAAGGGCAAAAGGTCAGGTCAACGAAACAGAACAAAATCATGCACTTGAGGAGAAAACAAGATGGAATACAACATGGATGAGTATGGACAAAAAAGGCAAACTTCATTTCTACTTTTATAATTACTTACTGGACAAGTCTAAATTGTAATATTTCAGTAAATTGTAATCTAAATTGTTTATGGTGTGTACTTTTTTGTGCTAGGAAGAAGCATGTATGACTCACTGTAAATACTACTACTAAAAACTACAAAAATGTTTTATTCTGCTATTTATTGCAGCCAAATTTTCTTTAATCAATATTGTGCATATATAAGTGTTTACTGGGATCTTCCGCACATCAGATTTTAACATTACGTCGACCCATTTAGGTATTTTATTACACTTTTGGACATCTTAGTATATCTAGTCCATTTAAAACGTGTATTACTGTATGTACTCTCTTGATTAACTGGTAAAGCCTTTTAGATGAGCATAAATAAAACATACGTGAAACAGCATATGCAAAAAAAAACACAAAGCAAAATACGAGAAGGAAACAATAGGGACAAGCACAACAGCGACAGAAAAAAAAGCACAACAGGAAAACCTCAAATGGGCCATTACAGATCACTGCAGGAGAGAGACACGTGTAATGGATTGGGAAAGTGCAAAAATAATTGGGAAGGAGGAGAACAAACACAAACATTGGCTTAAGGAGGCTATCGAGATCCGGAAAGAATGGGGATGAGGTTGCCTGCCAGCTTTCAAGGACCTGGGATGGTGTCCTGCAAATGCAAATGGCGCTATTCTTCAACCAATGTAAGTAGGAGAATGGCTGCAAAATCTATGTAAATCAGCTGGCGAGACACATCAACACAGTGGTCAGTTAAGAAGAACTTTTATTTGGACATAATATGAGCCTCTTTGAAACGACAGTGTAACTCGGTCTGTTATGAATCAACATTCCCTGTCAAATGTTCATGCATAATAAGCTTCCATTCATCCCGTTTAACGACTCAACCCGGAGCTAATAAGACGCGCCTTTCCTCGGCTGATACAATGGCCTCTGTAAAAGTGCAGATAATTAGAAGTTGTTGTGAGTTTGTACATTGTAGCTGTGTAACGCTTTATTCCTCCCACTGTTATCTGCTTTCCTTGTACCGCACATTATTACAGCCAAACACACATGCAAGAGTTGAGTTTAACAACCCTGCCCCGTCTGATGTCTCTGCTGTCTCTGCTTTTCCATTTATGTCACACAGCGATTACAGATTTTTCTTTTGAATTGTAAATATCTGATGGAGCTTTACTTGCATTGACATTCCAGCGTGATGAAAGCAAAGTGAAAGACGTGGAACAAAAAAGGGGCAATTTTCTAAACAGTGGGAGCCTTACAAGTCAAGATACTGTGGAGTGTAACGGCCTATAACGCGTGCATCTATGTGTGATGTATGTAGTATTTCCGATGAAGGAGCAAACCAAGCGGCGGTCTCTAGGGAGCGACTTGAGTCCAAATCAAACGCCAGATATGGGAGTGTAAATGTACAGAGCTGCTGCCGTTTTGTTCAATGAGCGGAAAACAAAACAGCCAGTTCAACTCACTTCTCTTTGCACGTGTTGGATTATTTTAATCTTACATCTCCTGTACATAATCCATCAGCGACAGAAGGTAGTCCAAAGTGAAACCGGTAGCCAATATTTGCATATGCTAATCAGTATCGAAACCCACATTTGCACTGAATCAGTTGATATTTCAATATCGATAGTCCCATTCGTACCCATTAATAAAAGATGATTGTACTGGTGATGGAGTTAATGGCACTGAAGCAGATTTTTAAGGTCTTAAAAATGTGAAAAACATTGTCAGCGATTTGCAGAAGTCCAGAGTTATTCCTCACTTGCCTAATGCTATCACGCAGGTAGGAAACTGGACTCAAATGTAACACAAAGAGAGCAGTCAAACATCTTAAAACTACAACTGAAAGTGTCCTTTAAACAGGTAATTCAGAATATGGTAAACCAGGCAATAAACAACTGAGGAATAATGTATTTTAATATCAACAAAAATCTCTTCCACACTTTGGATTTAATAAGGGAAACAGGTTGGGGAAATAAACTCAGGAACAGGTAACTCAAACAGACAGCAAGAACTGACAGAACAGAAGCCATATATATAGACTACCCTGGGCTGATTAACAAAACGAGAGGCAGGTGCAGGGAAAACAGGGAGGTAACAAAAGAAGGGCCGGAACAGGCTGAAAAACGAAGCTGGACTGGGGATAAACATGCAAACAGGCAGAACTGTGACAAATGCTATCCGATCATCCAAACTATTCCCCGTGATGAGTTTAAGTATTGACTGCAACAAGCACGAGTACTGACTGCAAAAATTAGCACGGTAGTAGCGCACATCTTGCTTAGCTTCATAATTACATGCAGACAGAACACTGCGGTCTTATATTTATCTCAATAGCTGCTTATACAATATATCTGTGCTGGAGGAAGACAAATTTTTGGGTGATTAGTGGATGCATTAATCATCATTAATCACTAAAATATATTCTAAATTTACAAAATGAAACAATAACAGACTACACTGCACCTTGCTCCCTCAGCTCCTCTACAACTCTGATTCCTATTGGCTTTAACTGTCAACACTCGATTGTTCCTTCTGTCTTTGCTGAGCTGATAAAAAGCATTTAAAAGAACACAAATGTTAAACAGCTGGTGCATGACACTACAGAGAGCTCTGTTCATGCATTTGCAGAATTGTAAATGTTGCTTCAAATGTGTCTCTGATGTCCTAAAGTGGACAGATAGGATTTTGCTTAAATGCATTGGAAAAATTGGGTACAGGGTCTTTAATTGAAAACATAGTGTGGCCAGGAAAAATAAAAGTCACTTCACCAATTGAAAAACTAAAAGTAGTTCAGAAAAAAACAAAACAAAACAAAAATAACCCAAAACTCACAATGCTCCCTAGTGTGTCCTAGATTGTCCAACGTAGCAATTTACGTAAATGTTAACGCTTTCCCAGGTGCAGCTCTGCAATAAACAGAATCTATGGCTCACTTTCAGTCTGGGCCCTGCTCCAAAAATGTCACAGGCCCAGCCACTGATCACACATTCATAAATCTTGAACAGAAAAACAGAACAGCAGGGACAAAATTCAACTCTGGCCTCATCATCCACCCAGGATTTACTGACTGTACCAATATGGCTGTTTGGACCTTTTGGGGCGTGGGGTTAAGTGAATAGAACTTTTTCTCTTCATTCTTCCATTTATTCAGGATTGGACAGAAGAAAGCTGAGTTTCTGTGAGTTTTTCATTGTTTGACAGATTGACTGAGTTTGGTAAGCAGCTCTATGCCATTTTTGGGATTTTTTGCCAGTACCAATATGGCTGCTTAGTCTTCTCTGCGGGGTGGGGTTAAGGGAATACAACTGTTCCTACGCATTATCCTATTTATTCAGGATTGGAACAGGATGCTGGGCTCTGAGGCCACGAGCAAAGCAAGATGGTGGCGCCATGAAAAACGCAACAGACAACTCCACAAATAACCCATCAGCGATACCCACCAATGAGAAGAAACGCTTACGAATATATTCAACCCAAGCACATCCACTGACACAGATACACAGACTTAGTCAACATCAAATTGAAAATGTGGCAAGAAAACCAAACACTCCTCACTCACATCAGCAACAAAAAAATGTAAAAATGATTCTAGATCTGCAGTCATGCAGCATGAGGGAGAACCTTGTTTTCCCCAGCAACCTTGAACAACTACCAGAGGACACTGAACAACTTATGAAAACATTCATTTATTTATCTTATTTCGGGGACATTGCATATTAATGAACATTTCAGTAAATATGCCAGAATTAGCCAAGATGGCTATTTTTCATCCATAGTTCCGTACAGATGTTAATGTCGGCCTATAAAAAAAGAACTAAATGTAACAGTATACAATAAGCAAATATTTACACTATTTTCAGTACAAGACACAAACACATCAATCCATCCTCTGTCCTCTTACTCTTCCCCTGCAGTGAGGAACTGATTATGGACTTTGTGTTCAAACTGGACAAGCACATTAGGTCTGCCATTAAGTCCAGTATCTTTCAGTTAAGGCTCATTGGAAGATAGAGCTTTGCCTTACCACAGGCAAATTTAGAAAAAAGCAATCCACACAATTGTAACGTTGTCTCTGAATTATTGGAATCATTTGTATACGGGGGATAGACCAGGGCTCCCTGCAGTGCTCACAGAATGTCCAGAGAACTGCAGCTCATCTGCTGACACAAAAACTAAGAGCCGAGAGCCACCACGCCTTTGCCATGCAACCTGCTCTGGCTCCTATTTCATATTGGGTGAAATTCAAAATGCTATTGATTGTGTTTAAATGTCTGCACTCTATGGCTTCTCTTTATTTGAGGGAGTTACTGCAGCCAGAGCCCTGAGATCGGCTGACCAGCTCCAGCTGCTGTGCCCAAAGACCAAAGGAGACACACAAAAAAAAAAATAAGAAAATCACAGGCACAGTATATTTAACAAGCAAGAAAATATGTGTTATGTCTGTGAACACATTTTATTCCTTGACATAAGCTGTACCTGAAACCAAGCATTGGCTGAAACTCCTATTACATCTATCTACTTATCTTATTCCTGTAGAAAAAACTAGTGTATAATAGTGTAATATTTTATAAGAATGATTATTATTTAGAACTTAATCACTAACCACGGCTTCATACAAGGATACAGACGACCTACGGGTCAACAACAAACATGGATATTCACAACTACTGTCACTGATTATAAATGAGGAGGAGTTAATAAAGAATTGTACTACACACAGTATCCCATTCATTATCACAGCGGTTAAGAGCGTGCCGTGAATAAACATGATGGAGTATATGTGCTGTAATTACCAGCTCCTCAGCTCTACATACGAGACTGTTAAAGGCATGTCCATTTGTCGTCATGCACATTAGAGTTTCATATTTCCAATTTCACCCTGGAGTAATTATGAAGTATGTTTCGTAAATACAAAGCTGTAATGAGGATTGTCAGAGACTGGCTGTAGGGTGTATGTATCGAAGACAATGAGAAAACACAGGAGGCAAAAGACTCATATAAATTACAGTTATTAGTTTGTATATAGACTACGTGTGTGCCCATCTTAGTTTATCTTATGTTTATTTTTTCCATATTTCCTACCCTATTTTTATTTTATTTTTTCATTTTGAACTGTATTCTGAAGGTAAAACAAATCAGTAGTGTAAATGCTTGTGTAATCCCTTCCTCCTGATAATCGCTCTCCAAGAATTGTTGATAATGTTTTGCTGATGTCACAATGATCTTTATGGCTAGCATCACACAAATGTTTGTACTTACTGACATTGTTGTCTTCCGGCATTTTTTTCTGCACCGGAACGTCAGAAACAAAATCTCTCAAGATGCAGCGCTGGTCCATGGAAAGGGGTGTATTTAGAGAAAATGACATAATTTTACTTGCGCAGACCTCACGGACGGGTCAAGTATGGATCAAGCTTTTTTGATTTGTGCTGCTAGTGGAGTCATACTAGTGTAGTCCCTTACAGTTGTGCTCTTTTCCCTCTTCTTGAACAAATAGTGTTAATGTTTTTGCAATGTGTTTTGCCCAGAGTCTCAAGTCTCTGGTGTAGATCTGTTAAGAGAGCTGGTCTGGTCATAGATGATTTCTGTGAATGGTCCTGAGGCCTAAACACGCCGCCTACACACAACCACAGACATGCACATGGCTTTGACCCGCTTATGGGATTTTTTAAAGCTTTCATATCATCAAGTACCTCTGAGATAAGGACATTTGCATATATATATATATATATATATATATATATATATATATATATATAGTGTGCGTGTATAGACGTTTTTCATTACTTTTTTTAAAGTCAGATGTTTATGTACATTTCATCATTCCATTAGTATTTGGTATCATTGCCTTTAAACTGTATAACTTGAGCAAAATTTTTTTGATATCCTTCCACAAGCTTCTCACAATAGTTGGCAGGAAGCCGCTTTGTAACTAGTTTGGCAGTATGCTTCAGGTCACATGATGCTGCCACCTCTGTGTTTCACAGTTGGGATGGTGTTCTCTGGCTTGCAAGTTCCCCCTTTTTTCCTCCAAATTTAACAATGCTGAAACAGTTTTGTTTCATCAGACCACAGGACATGTCTCCAAAAATTAAGGTCTTTGTCCCTGTGTGCCTTTGCAAACTGTAATCTAGCTTTTTTATGTTTCTTTTGTAGTAATGGCTTCTTCCTGCAGAGTGGCCTTTCAGCCCATGTCGGTACAGTACTCGTTTCACTGTAGATAATGACACCTTCTTACCAGCTTCAGCCACCAACTTCACAAGGCTTGCCTTTGTTCTTGAGCTGAAGGGTGTTTATATCTCTGAAATATAGAACATGTCTCCTTCCTGATATGATGGCTGAACATTCCCATGATCTTTATACTTGTGTATAATTGTTTGAATAGATCTTAGGGCATCTAGAAATTGCACCTAAGGATGAGCCAGACTTGTGCAAGTCCACATTTCTCTTCCTGATATATTGGCTCATTTCTTTTTGACTTTCCCATGATGTTACACAAAGAAGCAGTGTGTTTCAGGTGTGCCTTCAAATACATCCACAGGTGTGTCTCTAATTGAGTCAAATGTTTGATGATATATATATATATTCTTTTATTTCAGCAAGCACCACAAAGCCCATTTAAATTCTTGAGTAACATTTAATGTTTGCTGGAACTTTTGTTATGGTTGACATGAATGCTCATAGCCAAATATAATTTAGATAACAACAACATCTGTCTGTGCAGAGTTCGGGATTCTGAGTGTCAAAAAATGTACATTTACAGCTAGGTGTCCCAAACTACAACAGAGATACATTTGTAAAAAAAAAAAAAACAAAAAAAACATGCAATGGAACAACCTGATTTACTACTGATAAATCCACTCTAAGCTGCCAGAATAATTTTTAATGAGGGCAAAGTTTTGTATTTAGCATCTTAAAATGTTTACTGGTTAAACAGAAAGTTCTATGAGATGCGATGACACTATCCCAACCTCCATTTGTTATAAACTGCTTGGCAAAATACTAACTTTGGGGTGAACTGCTTATTTACATGGTGTAGCTGATTAGAAAAGATTACCAGGGCAAAAAACCAAGGCTTGAAAAGACATCGTGTGGGACCTGCCTTGTTTCCATCAGCAAAATCACTCAGGATGGGCCACTAGTAAAAAAAGACAAAAAAACAAACAAAACTAAAAACATGATTAACTGTGAGATCATTTGGCCTGATATTTATTTCTTGCACATCATATCACTGATTAATAAGAATAAAACAGGTGATTTGTTATTAAGCCTCATTAACTTTTACAAAATCTTAGCCAAGTTCAAGCTGCATGACAGAATCTGATTAATTTTTTGTGGGCAGCCTAAGGGCAAAGGGCAACTATTAGCAGATCTTTTCCATTATTGTCAGGACTTGGAGCCAACAGGAGAGGAGATTATAAAGAAAAAAAAAAAAATCCCCTCTTTCCTCCTAAGGTGCTGGAGTCTGTTGGCTCTGCAGGGTCTACTGGCCCTGTGTCTCCATGGGCAGATATAACTGGATTAGTCTGACCCATGTGCTCTCTCCTCCGTATAGCATCAGAGAGCATGGAAAGTCCCATCTCCTCTTTCCCCTTTCCAGGACAACCCGCAAAAAATATGACTTTCAAAAAACGCAGATACATTTCTCTTACACATTTTAAGTTTTACCTTTATATCTCATTATAAAATATGAAAGCATGAACCAAAACAATACACTACAACTTCACAAACCTGATGCGATGTGCAGTAGTTTCATGATTGTGTTGTGATAGAGCTCTGAAAAAACTGCTTCAAAAACTAAACTGAAACTTATTTAAACATGTTAATATGTTTTCAGTGAATATGGCCTTTTTAAAAACAATAGAAGTTTAACAAAATATTTATTAGCATTTAACACCCCATAGAAGAAGAATACCCACTCTTTAAATCATAAACTGCAAATCTAATTGTAGTTCTTCCCTGAAATCACTCATTACACTTTTTCCTGTTCAGTCCCAATTTGAGGCAGCTTAATAAGATTACTACTACTGGGAAACCATGACATATAAATGAATCAACTCCTCTTTGGAACTAATGGTAGACGGATAGAGCGACAGGCCTCCATAATGAACTATCAGCCATGTGCCAGCTCTTCGTCAGATAGCACGCTTTCCTTTATGTCCCTCTGACAATTATTTACTGCCCTGTCAAGTTTTACACTTCGCCACAGTCCCCTCAACTTCAAGCATTATAACTTTCCATTATTGCCTATCAAATTCATCAGTCAGAACATATTACCAGGCGTGAGGTTCTGTTCCATTAAATACCACATTGTCATATAAATCAACAGCTTGTGTGGCAAGAAATGATGGTAGAAGAGGTCGTGTTGCTGGCGCTCCTGTCAGAATATTTTTTTGAGATAAAAAGGCTAATGGTAGCATGAGTAATGACTGATATTATTTTTTTCCAAAGCAATACAAAGACCATCCCTTCTTTTTTAAAATGAGCAATATAGTATCAAGTGCTCCGATATCCATGGGCACCACTGATGTCTTCACCTTCCAGACCTTCTCCAGCTCTTCTTTGAGTCCCTGGCATTTCTCTAGTTTCTCATGTTGCTTTTTCCTGATGTTCTCATCAGTTGCAATGCCAACCACAATGGATTTGCTCATCCACCACCACAATGTCCAGTTGGTTCGCCATCACCATTCGGTCAGTCTGTATCTGGAAGTCCCACAGGTTCTTGGTTCGATCATTCTCCACTACCTTTTGGAGGTGTTTCCCAGCTCACGTATTGATCCATGTGCCCACTTATCTTAGCTGCGATGATGCCTGACTTGAGCTTCCATGTTGTGGTTCATTTGTGCTGCCAGATGGTCATGGAGAGCAGTGAGCTTCTTTAGTCATTAGGCGTAGATAATGTCAGGGCCTGGTACGGTCCAGCTTTTCATACCTGAGAATCATGGCTCCCATGGTTGCTCTTATAGCCAAGAATATCTAGGATTACTGCTGCTGAAGTGTATATCAGCTCATTGGTTTTTGTGATGGTTGAGGTAGGGATGGCTCACTATGCAGATGACACTCAGATCTACGTCTCACTGGCAGCAGGTGAATATGGACCAGTGGATTCACTCTGCCACTGCATCCAACAGATCAGTGTGTGTATGAAAAACAACTTTCTCCAGCTAAACTCACGCAAGTCACCATCTTTGGCACACAGAAACATAGAGAAAGTCTTAGCAGTCACCTCCAGTCTCTCTCTCTAAGACCTTCAAATCAGGCTAGAACCTAGAAGAAATAGTCTTTATGTAACAAAGGGTTTGCGAGCACTAGATATTTTCACTTACGCATTCTTCTTTAACAGTTTGAAAATCAGGTAGCCTCGCCAAGTATTAAGTCTATGATAAAACCTTGAGCTTTATTCCAAATAGACCACTTCATAAGTCCACAAAACTATTCTGTATTTGCTTGTGTACCAGCATGCCGTCCATCATCACAAAAAGCAATGTTCACTTTGAGAAAAATAAAATTCCTGATAGACACATGAGCGAATATGAGTAGTGACAGCTTTTTTTTTGCGTCAGTTTAGAGACACAGTAATAACATGATTACGCTGCTGTTTCTTCATTTCAAACTGTTGATTGTGTTTCCACTGCTGCGTTCAGTCAGAATTGGACCCAAATTAATTTGAACATCTGCTAAAATGAGTGGCAGTCAACAATATTGGTAGGTTACAGAACGTGTCTACAGGGTCTCTCGATCTTGTCATTAAATCCTCAGCACAGGAGATCAGCTGTGAGCACAAACATGGTAGCATGAGATGAAAACATTTCTGTGTTGTTTGGAAACTGTCAATTAAGACGTGTTTTGTGGCACATTCTGAACTAAAAGACTAACGCATCAACAAAATATGTTTCATAGTTTTTTCATCTATGTTGTGTTTATGGAACAATATGCAGCTCAGCAGTGTCCACCCACCACTTGGCTGTGGGAGTTGATTTCCCTTTCATTTGTTCCATACTTAAATATAAAATAGGGTACAGTATTTTACATTTATGGGGTTTAAACTGTTATCACATAATATATATAGATCACCACCTTTTATTGTTTTGAAAATGCAATATTTGCCAAAAACAACATATTGACATGTTATATAAGTTTCACTGAGTCTTCCCTCCCATTGTTCTCTACGCTAAGTCACTCCCCCTTCACATCGCTATCACAAGACAATCAACATGTTGATTGTTACACATTGCATCAGGTTTGTTAAATTGCTATGTATCATGCTTCTAGATATTTATGGAGAATTGTCGTGTTGGAGCATGAGTGATGGGCTGTGGGCTGAGTCTTGGACAGGATTGTTCTGTTAAACATAAGGAGGGTCTGAGGAGGGCCAGGGAGAGATCACTAAATTACTGAAACATGCATGGGTGGCATCTAAAACCTCTTCAGGCATGTTTTTGATGAGGGAACAACATTATAACATGGTAGAAAGCTCAAAAAAGGTTTGGAATTACATTGAATGTCTAATATTTTTTTTATAGTTATTTGTTATAGGCTCCAATGTTGAAAACCAATTTGAATTCATGAGAAACTATGGCTTTAGGTTTTACTCTCTAAGGTCTTAGGTGACATGAAACTGAAATCTTGGGTAATCACATCCCTCTTAAGTTTTTAACTGTGTATGACAGCAACAGTTTTTTAAATCCCTCCATTCACCTTTGGTGTAACAGCTGTATAAAACAGCTGTATCTTTTTTGCATTGAAAATGCATGAAATATATATGAAAAATACAAAATGAAGGTTCTACTTAAGCGGTGCTCAGCAGAAGGCTATATAGGCTCCAAATCAAAATGTTCTCTATTATAATACTATTACTATTGCAGGTTTTCCAAAGGGCTTGAAAAAGACACAATATGGGATCAATAAACGCCATTTCAGTAGAAATCTATAACAGCAGACCAAAATTACTGTTTAAATAGAAGAGGCCCAGACACCCTGTTCTCAAACAGCATCCAAACTGCTTACATTAACTTTGCTACGACTGCTTCATATAGTTATTTCTCTGGTGCTTAAACAAATACACAATATTTATTTGTGTTGTTCACGCTTCGATGCACAGAGTTTATGAGAAAATATAGAATAGTAATGTGTTATCGATTTGGAGCCACAGCAGAACAAAAAGACAAAACTTATTTTTAAACAGATAATCAACAGCTCTGGTGGTCTGTGCAGTTTTGCCCAGGCTCAGTGTGAGGTTGGATAAGGTCCTGAGAGTTGAGTCTGAGGATTAAAAGCACATATAATAAGTGAAGTTTTGGGTAAAACTGTACAAGACTGTTTCATGAAGATTCCATTTGTGCCTAAATTAAATAATATCCTTGTGGATATCCTTGGTGTTTTTGTTGCACTTCATTTATTATTCACAGGTCTTTTGTCATTGTCTATGTGCTACTCTGTTGCCTTTTCTGGCTATTGAAGGTGTCCATCTATTCAGTTCTTAAATTCAATTCTCTCAGTTCTTAAAACAATAAGATCTCTCCAAAAGTGAGGTAGGAGTATGGACACTATAGACTTAATTTTGGCACAAATGGAATTCCATACTTCTAAACGATCTGATTAATGACAGCCTGTTGATTGTAAAAGGGGTACATTTGACAAATTTGCCAATTTAATTGTATTGTAATTAGCGTCTACAAAATATACTAAGGGACTGTACAACCACCTGGCACTGCTGGTATGACTATGCTGTCCTTTCAGTGGGCCACATTAACCCCACTTGCAATGTCTGGACTGACTCTGTACAGCTTGAGAAGTAAAGACCCATTTTGTCTAAAGATTCTGAGTGTTACACTTCAAGATGTGGGACATTTAAAATTGGATCACAGCTGAGCTCACGTTCACACAGACACTGGTGCACACGATCAATCATAGTGATGATCAAAGTTCGCAAATAGCAGGCTATAAAACCGTCATAGCACTACTTGATAGCTGTGTTTTAATGATGCAGATCAGAAAGAGTTCTCCCATAGAGCACAACATTTTTTTTGTGAAATCAAACTGCTTGTGTTCAGTTGACGGGGACCTACAGCTTTAACAAAGGTTGGATTTTGTTTGGATTCACTAGGCCCAGGCTAGCCCCATTTTAATTGCTATTTGGTCAGAACTAATCATGCACAGCTCATTTCTTTTATCATGTGGAGTGGGTGGCGCTGGGCATGAGAAATGAGGAAGTAATGTAGAACCAAAAAAGTATAAGCCTCATGCGCTACTAGACTTATATTTTTTACTTGGAGGTTTGTTAGGTTTAAAAAATTGCAAAGTGACATTTGGTCACTTGCACTTTAAATTTGAGGTGCTTTTGCGTTTATTCAAAGCTCATGGGTGTTTTTTTACCCTGCTCCTTGTGCCAGGGCTGTGCTGGGTTTGGGAGCTGCGGGCTTTGGCTGTTTTTAAATGTAAACCCCTCTCTTTGTTTGTCTGCCACTGGTTTGGTCAGAGCCCTGTGGCGATGTGCAGCTCTCTGTGATGTGACTGTGTATGTGTTCACTCAAGTGGAGCAGACATGAATGTCAGGACACACCGGTCACCATTACTCCAGCGCCAACAGAGCAGAGACGACCACGTTCACATGCACGTTCCCAGCCCACGTGCACACTCACAGCAAACGTGCACGTTCTTAGCCCACATTCGGTCACAGCAGAGACAGTGGTGGCTCCTGCAGACAGTCCACTGTATCCTTGCTTGGCTCAGTGCTCACTGAAGGAGAGAAGTGACGTTTTCTTCTTCTCTGCAGGCCTTTCTCTCAGCAGAGCTTTGCCTGACAGGCGGTTGGTCAAAACTGCCTAGCTGCTTTTTATCGTGAAAATAGGTCTCCATCAAGAAAGGACACAGAATTCATGTATAAGTACAATATATTTTAGTCAACAAGATCCGCTTTGTCGCCATTCGAGATTCTTGCACACAATTCACACTTTTATCTTCTCAATTTTTCAGGTAAATGCCATGACCATGAACCAATAGTACGCTGTAGATTTTGACCACAAACCAATCAGCAAGAAGCCCCACATAACTGCTCACTCACAACACAAACAGTGGCTCGAGATGGGGAAGTTCGAGGACATTTGCAGACGACAAAGCCATGATCTTTAGCGTCAATGTAACGCCACCAGACGGCCGTAAGTTTTTGAATTTGTTTAATATTCCCTGAAATTACACTATTACAGCATGCGTCCACACACAAACTAATTATTCTGTTGGTTTCTTTCTTTTACCGCGCCCCATGGAGCAGATTTTCACTCATAGTTGGAAGCATGGCAAAAGTTTCAAGAACAGTTGGGTGGGGTTTGAGCCAACGTGAGAATATTTCCAAATGTGCTACTGGCTCATAGAGGAGGATACGTCAAGCTTTGCCATAGCTGTCTGCTGTTTTCCCCTCAAAAAGTTGCTGATTACCAAAAATCATGTGAGAAAGTGTCAACAAACTGAATTAGATTCCCTGATAAATGTAGAGCACGTCAGCAGAAAACAGGGTCCTCCCTCGGTGAAGATCTATCAGCTGCACTAAAAAGGCTGTTTGCCCACCGCTTATGAGGAACATCCACAAAGCCGTCTCCTAGATGCTACGTGGTCTAAAACCAATTTCACTGTTCGAATGCTCATTTGTTTCTTTGTGGTTTGCCTTGCAGTCATAAAACCATGGGACTCAGCGCAAAGGGATTTTATGCTATTTTCTGATCTGTGTTATAATATTGTTTCTGCATCAAAAACATACTCAGAGTTTTGTTTTGTTTTGTCTCATTCACACACGTTTAAAAGACAAATACTGCATATTTAGCCTTCTAGCGTTCTTGGAAAATGCTCCCACTTCCACCTTGTGATGTCATGTGGTGATACAGGAAGTGCACCACTGTGTTTTCAAACTCCATACACCTTCACTTGAATCATTTGGCTGATTTCAACCCTGGAATTGCCGATCTCTACTGAACAAAAGGTAAAAGTTAACATGAAAACTACTACTTCATGACATCACAAGGTAGAGCAGAGCATTTTGAGCTTTAGAGATGTAGACAGATTAATAATAAGGGATTACTCAAACATAAGTGTGTGAAATAAAACAGAACTCGGGTATGTTTTTGATGAGGTGACAACATTTTAACATGACTAAAAGCTCACAAGATTCACTTTTGCTTAATGTAGAACCTTTTTAAAAAACTGCTTCAAAAGAAAAATGCAATAACAAGGTACAAAAGTTGCATTATGTCGCTTTTTTGTCACCTGTTTCCTTGTCTATATAGATGTTATTGCCTTGCCTGGGATGTTTCACAGTACGGCTTCAAATCCATCTACTGTATTTTCGTTGCTACATTACAGCTTTCATAGGATGCATACCTACTGTGAGGGGGATTGAATACCTGGAGATCTGACCTGTCACTGACATCGCTGCATCGCCTGCTTGTCTCCATGGCAATAGTGACCAGTATTAGCAATTCTAAGGCGTCGTCTTTCGCAACGCTCAAGCACCATTTTTGATCATAACTGGTCTTTTGGTCTAAGAATCAACAATGGGACTAAGTTTGAACCATTTTCATGAGTTACCTGTACTGTAAATAATACACTTCACAAACACTATACCATTATAAAACTGCAGTACTATGGTAAACTTGGGGAGATGATACTGGAATTTAAGTTGACCAAAACATTCCGTCAGGACGTCAGTTTTAGCTGATTTATATTCCTACCACTGAATGCAAAGTGAAATGTTCCTAAGAGATAAGCAGGTATTTAGCTGTGAGGAAATATTAAAGAAAAAAACTCTAAAATAGTGCTTTTATAAGGCCCCATACACAAGACTCAACAGTGAGCGTTAAAGCTGTTTTTATTGGATTTAGCTCTAGGAGGAGGATGGCTGCTTCATCTCTGTCGTGCATCAGTTATTCTGCAGTTCATGTGCATCACAACAGGGTGTGGAGGCATAATTCATATGGACATTTATCTACCATTATAACGACTGGTGTTCTCCAAGGACATAGGATAATGTTCATTTTAATCCGTGTAACAGCAAAACTTTACCTGGTCAGTCAGAACCACACGCTTTGTCAAAACTTTAAGACATGTGGGTCTGGAACCATATGGTGCCTCCACAAGTTAAGTTAAAATAAACATGGCAGCTTATGTGTAAGAAACTCAGGTACAAGATGTTACCTTGTTCTGGATGTTACAAGACTTTTTGAGCGATGTCTTCCGCATTTGAGAAACACGTGATACAAATGAGCGGCTGTGGTTGGACGTCTCAAGTTAGGACGGAGGTTTGTCACGCTCTATGGCACGACTCCAGACCTTCCTGATTCAAAATAAATGTAGCAGGGACAGGCCAGTCAGGCAAAGCAAAACCACTAAGACCCTCCAACTGAACAATTAGGTGCACCTTTAGAGTTTTAAGACATATTAGAATTTTTTGTCATACATCGTAATAAACCATCATCATAACGATCCTTTTTTTTTTCATTGTAAACTGCAATATTGACCTCAAATGCTGTTCATTGATTGGCTTCCTGTTGAAAACTGCAAAACTAAGAGGCCCCTCCTCCTCATTTTCATCTTAATGTTCATTAAGTAGTCATTTAAGAGTTATTTTACAAAATTAGCACGAGACATTTTTACTTAAGCACTTTGATTCTAATCATTTCAATGACATTAGCTGATTACAGTTAAATAGCTCTATTTCTTTTTCTTTCTTTTTTTTCTATAGTTGAACCAAAAAGCATAAGGGATCCTCCATGACATCCTCACATAAAAATACTGTTATACATTATGCTGTAAAAATGTCCATATAACTCTTGTATCCGTTTTTAATAGTCTGGTATTGACAGACTGGCTGGTTGTTATTAATGAGCCCTAATGATATTTTCATGTGTGATAATGATGTTCTGTCAGGAGGGGATGAAGGGGGTTAAAGTCCAGTGGCATGAAGTTAGAATTACAGGTCTGGCTAACTTAAAGAGCCAGATGTGTTTTCATTTGTATAGTTAAAGACTTACCTTCAGTTTGGAATTAGGCATAATGTTAGAACATGATGGAAACATTGTCCATCACTTTGTTCATGAAGTAACCTTATTGCACAGCACAATCAAGGAACAAGAGCTGAAAAAACACTTCTAGGCCATCAAGGCAATACATTTAAAGCAAATTAAGGCAAGACAAGCCTAGTTAAACACACATAACAACCCACATGAGTAAACCCAAGGCACAGTGAAGACGTACCACCCAAACGTTTTACATACAACAGGACACACACAGCCACAAGTAGAGTCACAAAGCAGACCTTAACAAAATCCTACATTAATGCTGAGAAATCTAGCAATTTATAAATAAAAAATAATACCTGGCATGTGGAGTGCAGGGGCAGAGAAGCCAACGCAGCAGGAGGAAAGGTATGAGTCAGAGGAAGTGCAACTCATGACCACAGGCTTTTACAGAATTGCTTGGTGAAAGTCCACCACGATTGCATAGCCACAAAGTAATGATTCTGGATGTCTTACAGTCAAGGACGTATCGATAGTCATTATGAAATTATTTAACCGATAATTCTGTCAAATGTGAAAAATTTGCTGCATATTTCTCCATTTATCACTCCTGTGGGAGGGGTTGTCTAGCAACGTCTCGCAACTGTCATCTATAATTTTCCCCTGTCTACCCAGTGCACTAATAGGACAGAAACAAACAGAATTGAATCATATCACTATTATATTTCACAAATCTTTGAAGTTACTAAAGAAATGACATCTAGAGGACAGCACACATGCTAAACTTACCTTAGCATCAGTTGAGTAAGTTTATAGAGACCATTGTATATTTATAATCATCAAAAACTGTTTAATGATCATAGTTCAGTTTGAATTCACATTGAAAAGTAAGATTTGCTCATGAAAAGATGGTAAGATTCTGCACCAAGGCCAAAAACATTTAGACCAAGACCATTAGGAGTAAATGAAGCATGCTTCAAAGTGCAACAGATAATGTACACACACACAGTCACTGTGGAGACATTGTACTTCATTTGGACCAAACATTTAACAAGTATACATGGGTGAAGGGGAGCCCTCAAACACTTTACGCACACAAGACCAAAATATGTGTCAAAGGGGCTCAGTTTAGACCACCACACGTCTCATGTATGTCTGTGGCTTCCCCTGTCTACTCCGATAAGTTGAGTTTGCTTATATGTGTCTTTACCAGACCTGGAGTTGGAAGCCAGAGCCGATGAGCAGAACTGAAGGTCCGAGACAGAAGTGCAGCAGAAACAGCAGGTGTGATCCAGTGGTTCAACTCTCTCACAGAGATAAGTGAAGGATGAGGAGCACAGAGAGGAACGGCCAGACTGGACACGGCCGGTAGTGGAGAGTTGCCTCTGTGGAGTGAGTCGGGATTAAGACTGGCAGCAGGACGAGCTGCCCTGTTTTGAGTCTTTCTCATGACATTATTATTGAGGACAGTAACTTGCCCCTGCCCTCTACCCACCTATTAGACATTGTTTCATTGTTTTCATTTTTTTAACTACTCTTAATATTCTTTATATTTTTATGGACTGAGATATTTGAGCAAATCCACTTTTTTTTTTAAAGGATTTTAACCTATTGTCATGCCCAAATAATACTGAATCTGAAAAGGTGTCGACTAGTCAAGAACCTAATCACTTATACTTCAGGCCAAACCTTGCCTAGCAAGTCAAACTGTTATCTCTCTGTATGCTATATAGAGATATCAGAATGATGAAGTCTGGTCCCCACACCGTCTGTTGCTCCTCGAGTAAAACAAAGCAGGGCAATCAGATTTATTTCAGTGATGCATGTGAGACTCTCAATTTAGGTTCGCAGAGTTTAGTGCTCCACTTACTGTCATTCTGCAGAAATCCGCAAAGTTTTCAGTTCAGTTCATTTTTTTCTTTTTTTTCTTTTTTTCCGTAAGCAGACGTATTTATGTTGATACAGATGGATCATGTTTGTCCCTGATTGGCTAATCCACCTGTCAGCCACGCCCATCTAAACTTGTGGAGATTCAATGTTGACCAGACTCACATCTTGGTAAAATATTGGAGGAGTGTGTATTCTGGATCGCAGGCAAGACCTCATCTGTCTGTATTTGCACTAAATACATAGAAGGTGAAGAACTTATCATGGTGGAGACAACTGGCTTTTGAGAATGCAGATGAGCTGCAGAGCAAAATGTGTATAATCATATTCATGACTGTGACAGCGGAGTCACATTCATGTCACTTTGCTGAGCCATCTTTTGAATTGCTTGTTCATACAAAACAAGCATATCTAAGAAGTACAAAAGTCATGAATACTTCTGTAGCCTCCTGGTAATGATGGATTAAATCAGCCATTGAACTATTGCCCAATGTCGATACTGCAAGTGATATCTCAGCAATGAAGGATACTTCACTTGGCTTTGATCGTTCTCAACAGTGGGAAATGAAAATTGAGACCAAACTTGCATAAATTAGAAAGTGTATTTCTTGAATGCAGCACTAAAGGACCTTTTCCATTTGTTATTCCATTTGATCTCTGTACCAGCCTACAACAGATTCACTGCCAGATTCACCTTAAAATTTTGTCAGTGGCCAAGTTTAAATCATGCACACCAAAATCTGATCAGATTTCTGAACCTTTAAGATGTTTAGATTAGATTCTATTTTATTGTTATTGTACAATATCCTACTAAACTTCAATGTAGTTGATGATATTTTAACACTGTATTTTATTGTATAGCACTTGCATTTTTATTGTTAATGTAAATAACAATATTTAGGCAACTAGTATAATTATTTCCTGTTTTAATTATTATTTTTATTATTTTTTTTATATTTCTTTTGTTGCCTGGAAGCACATGACCCCAGTTCCAGGCTAGAACGTGGTAAACTTAAAGCAAACTTAAACATGCTCAGCTAGTCACGGTACCTTTGTGGAGATGCAGCCACCAGATTCATGTCTGTGCTGTTTTTGAGACAGTTATCGCTGTTGATGCTATAGGTGTTGCCAATATTAATTTATACTCTGTAAACTTTAATTAAAAAAATAACCTATACCCTACTTACACCATAATGTTTTTGTATTGCTGTTGGATCATATCTTCATTGCACCCCACATACATTATATATATATATATATATTATATATATATATATATATATAAATAAATAAAATGACATGTAAACCCACAAAATCAGATGTGAGTTGAGTCAGCCCTAACATGATCACAAAGAAATCAGATGATTTTGCTGTTTACATGCCATTTTAATAATCATATAACTCTCAAAATATGATTAATTTTATTTTGACCTAGTGGAACAAACAAATTAATAATGTGGCGACACTGGTCTTGATTTTCAGTCTCAAAAGTGACCCTTCTGGTCAAATCTTATTCTACTTACCAGTGTAGCTTAATTTACTTCACTATACATACATCATATTTGTGGGGTTATGGTTATTGGTTATTATGATTTTGGTAAAGGAATTCACACTCACAGTTAGAGCTGTTGGCCTTTTGTCATTTTGGTTGATGGTGTCTACTAAAATTTGAATTTAGATTATAAGGATTTGTATGGGGCAACAGCTGAAAAAGGAGGTGAGTTTTAGCTGAAGATGAGGTATTTAAATGTAACTCATGATTTAGTTTAGTCTTTATATAAATACATTGTTTTGTAGAACTTTTTGTGCATCATTAGTTGAGGTTCAGATACACTGAGATAGGTAATAGTTTTGAGAGCATTTTTAGTCGACTAATCGCACAGCAGAACATGTCTTTAATCAACCAAGAACTTCTTTAGTCAGTTACAGCCCTACTCACTGCACAGTGCAAAACATTTTGAACCGGGACACATATTTTCCAGAATGCTGGGACTGAAATCACTTAATTTTTGGCTTTATGGGGACCAAAAATCATGTCCCCATAAATCCGTCAAAACAAAATTGTCTAAAGATATGGGTTAATTTGGGTTAAGGTTAGGTTCAGTCTCCAGGAAAATAATGCAAGTCAGAGCAAAGTCCTCACAAAACATGGAATTCTACCTGTGTATGTGAAAAGTGTGAGATGATATAGCATTCACCTGATGTTATGTTATATTGTTATATATAATAACCATGCTGTAGTGTTGTATCACCCTCAATAATAGGGTGTATATATATATATATATATATATATATATATATATATATATATATATATATATATATATATATACATAAAATATACCTGGAGTTGCCTGTCGCTCAATCATCCAGGTCTGATCCATAGAAAAAGACAAAAGTTGTAGGAGTGAAGACGTTTCGCTGCTCATCCAAGCACCCATTAAGAGTTGTATGAATCTGCTAATTATGACTGAGGCACAGTGCCCACTTAATGTAGCTCAATAGACCTGGCCTACATACAGAAAATGTAAACAATAGCTGTTTCCAGTTTCAGTGTACTGGTAGTTAGCAGTGTCCACCAGTAATCTGACCAGAGCTGAAGAAGAGGCTTGGATGAGCAACGGAACGTCTTTACTCCCACAACTTTTTTGTCCAGTTGACAGATTTTACTTTTGGCTTTTACTATATACCTGGAGTAATATTTTGGTTGAGTGTTTGAGTATTTTTGCTATTTCGTCAGAGTAGTAATTTAGCATTAGCAATATAACTTTGCAGCTGTAATTGTTAATAAAACAGCTATCATAGATATGATCACACTTTTGGAAGGCAAAGATAAGCAACATCTAATTTACACTGAGCATTTGCTTTTCAGACATGCTAGGAACTACATCACTCACAAATTATCTGCTCTCAGCTCCAGTAGTTTTTACTTTCACTTTAAAGTAGCAGGCCAAAACAATGAAACAGCATGCGCAAGTCCACAGTAGAGGAAGTGTAGCTTGTCATCGTTGCTGACCTAAAATAAATGAGTATACGTCCAAACACATGTATAATACGTTTCTACCCTGGCTGTTTCTTACCTCACGCAGTTGAATGCCTCTCCTAGTTCTGGGATCTGGGAGATTCAAACCATGACATCTCAAATCATAGTTCCTAGGTTCACTTGCATTTTGAAATTTCGGTTTAAAATGGACTAGGTTATTCAGTTTCCCTGCTGTGGATGTAAACGTAGTGATTATTTAGACTGTTTTGTTTTCAATACAGCTGCGGATAATGATGGAGGGTATATAATTACATCTCGTAAAACAAAAACGCATGATTAGGTCCTTTAAACAAACATCTCTTGTGGTGTGTAAATACTCAACCCACTTCGCTTCTGCTCCCTGCTGAAATGGTGTAGCTCATGAAGTAAATAAATCCAAAGACTGTCCCTGCAGCATACTGTACTGTCTCTGTTCTGAGGCAGCATCCATCTGTTTTCTGTAACATTGAGGGGCCCCATGCCAGCCTTTGGACAGCCTGCACACTGCCTACAGCTCCAGGGCCCTAGTGAGAAAAAAAAAAAACGGATGGCATTGGATGAAACCCAGCGCGTCTCTACGTGTCATCTTCATTTTACCGCTGCTACTGATGGACTGAGGCTTCTAATGTGCGGAGAAAATGTGTGTTCAAGGACGCCAGCGTGGACTTCCCCTGGGCCGCGCTTTTCAAATGCTTTCGACACCAAAGAGTTGCTCATTAAAAGTGGACCCAAGCTGAGAAGCATCTGCTGTGGAAAACGTTTATTCAAGGAGCTGGCTCTTTATTTCTCTGATAAGATTTTATATTTCCACCAACAAGCGTCTTAATATATATTTCCATTGTGCAGCTAATTTAGATGAAAAGTTATTGTTGAAATGGAAATTCTGAAACTTTTCAAAAACAACTCGTTGAAAAGTCACACGAAAGCATTTTAATGACACCTGTTTTTGTTTTTTCTTAGGTTTGGACACTTTTTCCCCTGTATTTTTTAAATTGCCAACATTTTTGTAGTATTTTTTTCCAGATACAGATCATAGAAAATAGGCCTAATTTTTCCTGTATATTTTGTTACTTCTAGTTGATTTAGAATTTGTGCCTACTTATTGTATATATGTGCTAAATAAATCTTTTCGTAGTGTTGCGTAGTGTTGCTCCTGGTCTTTTTTGTTTGGTCATCAGGAGCCTTTTGAGAGAGAGTGAGCTCGCTGTGCTCGCATTGAACCCTCATCCTTTTTTCCTGTGTCCTCATTAAATACATTTTGATCCACTTTTTGGTCATAACATTATCAAACTGAAAAGTAATTTTTGTAGCTGCGATATCACCCAGGTTCCACCATCTTCCTCGAGGGGCAGCTCACTTCAGTGGAGAGAGTCAAAGTTTTGCTGTTCTGACGTTGGCTCGTACCTCTGCAGTCTGTTGTGTCCATAGGCAAGGCACTTTACACACCTTGTCAAAGTATAAATGTAGTGTGTGAGTGATTCGTGGTCAGAAAGTCCCATGGCAAGTAGGGCAACCTTGTTTAAATGTAATGAATGAATAATAAATATGTGGGGAAAATGGCCTATTTAATTATTTTGCATGTTATCGTTGGTATTTATTTCTTTAATATAGTTGATTTGCATATTTTTTCATGATTTATAGTTATCATTTTGATTACCTTGCATGTTTTGACTTTGAACTGTTTTATTGTTGGTTGGATAATGAGTTTTGCGTGTGGCCCCACCCATTACCTAACCCAGAGCAAAGGACATTGGCTGTACACACCTGTCTGCAATCAACAGCAGGCGTGGAGATCAATAAGGGACTGATGAATGGACTAGAGAGACAGACAAAAAGAAGGGGGAAAAAAGAAAGGGCAGAAGGAAGGACACGGGGCACAGGCAGGAGTGACCCGAGGACACGGACAGGAACATACGGGGGGCACGGTAGGAAGAGCACAGAGAAGGGCAGTACAAGCACAAGGTATGAGCTACAGATGCAGGCTGGGACATGGTGAGACGGCATCAGAGTGTTCTGGAGCAGACAGAGTGCACAATCAGCTCAGAGGCACGGACAAAGAGATGAGGGATCGGAGGAAAGGCAGATTTTCACTATGGCACATACTACTACTACTACTGGACAGCTCTCAACAGCCGTCCAGTGCAGTGAGTGAGCCACGTCTTTGGTGGGTTATGTAAAGTGCCATTTGTACCCCCGCTGCCAGTTGTTCTGTGCCTCACAGAATTAGCATGGCGGTGTCGCCTGGAAGAGCCAGGAGCAAGGTGGGATCTGCATGAGCCATTTTGAAATCCTGGTTTTATGGACTTTTCCAAATAGTAATTTATTTTATTGTGACTTTGTGATTTTTTTTTTTTTTGTAATAAATTCTTTAAAATTTTTATTCTCTTGGTTTTTAATTCACTGCTCACCCCCTGTTTTTACCTGCGGCTTTAGAGTCCCAGACTTTAACTCTAGGTGGTGTTGCTGGGTTTTTATATTGGTGGAAATTTTAATCAAATTTTAATCATTTTAAAAAGTCTCTCTCGGCCACACATACTATATAGTAGTCTGTGTGAAATCATAAAGCTTTTCTGTAATTTCAAACTCGATTTCGACACTCAAAACCAATTTTGATCTGATGACGATAATAACACACTTTATTTAGACAATAGAATGTGATTTTCAACATTAAATCATTGTATTTTCTTGTATATTATCACATCATCCAGGTAGGTGCCATAGTGCTCCATCCACTGATCCATCAAGTTTATGTAGTATTATATAGGATGATTTGTATCTGATTTGCGATACTTTTGACAGCCCTATTATCTGTTACAAATCTAATAGTTCTGTTCAGCTGTTAGCAGGCGAGTCCATCACAATCCAACTCCACTTTGTCACCTGAAAAGTGAGCGAACAAACTTCTAATCTGATCCATGTTTAAACATAGCCAGCTTTGTCTAACATAGTTTGACAATGATTCTCAAAGCTGGGGCATTTTCACACGGCGGAATGAGGAAGTAGATGTTTAAAATTGCCCAACTCATTCCTAGCTTTGAAACCCTTTCTTACATTGTTAATATAAATGATCAGGCTCGTACACGGCTTTAGAACAGCATTTTTCAGACGCCAAAGTGAAACTGGGTGGACGGCCCAAGCACAGCCAATCATAGCGTTATTTTTGGCACTTACTTCCAGGTTAACGAGAAATATATATCATTTAATATTAGCTGACGGCACATGTGGTCTCATTTTGCCAAGTGCTGTTTTTACAATATTCTCTTTGAGGGTCAACGCAAAATGTAGTCCATCAAATTTACTCCAGCTAATTCATTGCTCTATTCAATCAACAGCTCACTGCACCTCACACATTTTTCTGTCTCTCTGTTTATTTCTCTCTTGTTTTAAACTTTGTGAATGGTCCTCGAAAATTGCTATTTTATTCATCCCTGTGCCATGCTTTAATGCACTATGATGGCGTTTTGATTTATTCATTACTCACCCCTGAAAACAGTGACATCTCCCTGAACCTGGCACTTCAGCAGAATGGAAGGCTGGATGGTTTGGTTCATTTGTTTAACCAGACCTCATTAGTACACAATACACCTGCAGCGAAAGAATGTGGGCTTAAAAGCTTCGGAAAATTAAATTGCGTCAAACCATTATTACAATAGTTCCGCATGAGTCAGAAAATTAGACTGAAATGCCATGACAGACTGGCACAGACATTTGAAGGTCTTTCGGTGACCTAAACAGAACTGTCTCTGGAAGATAAGCCATGGATCAATAATGTATTTCAGATAAAGATGATTTATGGAGAAAAAGTTGACTTCGAGTTTAGTTATGAAGGACTTTCTGCCTTTCAATGCGTGATAAAGAGCTATGACCAACTCCTTTGACATAAAATATTTGCCTCAGAACAATAGCATTAAAAAAACTGCAATGTACCTCCAGTCATAGTTTTATTACAAATTTTTACTTTGGTATGTGTATATAAATGATGTATATCGACTAAAAAGGTCGCAAATAACAGTTTTTTTTAACCGTCGACTATTTTTCTGATTGGCCGACGAGTCAAGCAGTTATACATATTGATATCTTTCAGAGTGATGTCATCAGTATTCCCTAGGGAGGTTGAAGCTAACTAGAGGCACTGCTCTGTCTGAAGCTCTTTGACTATTTTTATATTCATAAAATATATTGGGCAAGAGTAGGTTTATCCTCTTCATTGCATTGTATTTCCATAATAAATATCTATGTTGAAAATTGCTAAATGTTGAACCTGATGAACTCTTGTAGTGACTAGAGCCTGTAACTCATTATACGACAACAAAAATCTGTATTTTAACAATATTAATTTTAGCTGCCCTCTATCTCCATTAAATTTTATTGGACTTCAGAATGTTGTGTGTCATCTGAAACCCAGCAATTGTGCACTGGGGATTTCTACAATAACTTTAACCAGTTTAAGTGAAAACAATATGCTAAATTGGCCCTTCTTAAAAAATAATAATAGCATAAAATCACAAATATAAAGTAATGATGATGCTCTCTGCAGATAACGAGAAACAGTTCTTTATTTCAGTAGTGGATCAGTCTCTGCAGCCATATTGACCATATTTCCCCCATCTGTTGACTTACCATTACTATATGCATGTTTTTCTCTATTGTAATGTTCACAATTACAATAGAAAATATATCAATAGACGAGATTTTCTGAAATGAATGTGAACCATGTTACTCCTAAAACTCAACACTGCAGTCTTCTTTGTTGCTATGAGCTGTATTATTCCTAATGACGTACATTATCTCATATTTAGCAGCATGCGCACAGGCTTTCTCACTGTAGATTCCTTGTTTTAAGTTAATCCTCATTTGCTGTACATTTTTTATGCAAAGCGAAACAAACAGAACTCCAGCAGACAAATCCTGTTAGCCTTGTACCAGAACAGATTGTTGACAAATGTAAGATTTATTTAAGACGCTTTAATCCATCTGTGCAACATGTCCTCTCATGTTTGGCCATGATTGCCACTTCTTACGAGCATCATATAATCACAGAAAGAATGTATGTAAAGCCTTTATGGAAAACTGCTTTCCTTTGTCTTATTCTTCCTTTTAAGTATGAGGGAATTGTTTGGTGTCCATTGAATCTTATGCCAGTTCAACAGCAGAAAATTAAAGACACTTACATAATCTGAGTGTGACTTCCCTTGCGACTTACACAAGGTAGCAGATAAAAGCATTAGCAGATGAAAATTGTGCGTCTTTACTATGACTACATTGTTCAGGTCACGGTGTGCTGTTTTTTAAAGATGGGGGTATTATGCAGGGAGGTTTCTACCATTTTATAACGCTCCCACATCAAAAACATGCCTGAAGTGGTTTTATATGTCAACCATACATGTTTGAGTAATCTTCTCTTGTACAAGGCTCCATCCACAAGCATCTGTAACCAGGAAGTTCTCTATAAAGCATTTGTAAATCAATGCAATGCAGCAGAGTAATTTAAATATGTTGCGTGCTAACAATTAATACCTTGTAGAAGTGAAATACCTTCTCTTTAACAGTGTTTCTTTTAAATACATTCTAAATGCTCGTCTTAATAAATATATTTAAGTAATAGACACCTTAGTGGTCTATGTCACAGTGACGTCGCAACTCTTACTGGAGGAAAAACAAAGGAAAGACTTGCAGCGGGTGCTCTAAAAGTGTGACGTTTTACAGACTTTAAATGTTTTCTTGCTGTGCTTTTTGATGCCAGAACAGGAGTAACAGCACTTGTGGATCAAAAAAAAGTTTTACCTGCAGACATTCATTTAGAGAAAGACAATTCTGACTGAATCCAATATGACAGAAAGGGCAAACTATGCTCGTGTTTGCAGAGCACACATCAGATCAGGTTTAAGAAGTCATGTTTATATGTACTGATGTGTTGGTTTTATTCTGTACAAATCAGCAAGTTTCTGCACATTAAGCGAAATGTTGCTAAACTTCAATGGACTAGCAGGACCTGGTAAACACATGGATCTATAATAGGAACTGAATCAGACACTCCTCTGTCCACATGCGAGATTGACCCGTGGCTGCTCCAGTGGCCGGCACAGAAAGAATTATCCCATAGAGCACAATGCATTTTTTGGGAAACTGCTCATGTGGATTTTTTTTTTTTTTTTGTGTTCTGTGCTGTTTTCCCCCGTCCTTTCTGTGTTAAGCCTTGAACTGGGCGGAGACTCTGGCAGCACCTTCACACACCTGCCTCTAATCAAACAATCAAGCCTTCACCTGTTAGTACTAAAGGACCGAGGACCCAACACTCTGGGCCAGATCATCTTGTCACCTTCCAGTATTCTTGTCATTTTTCGTTTTTTCTTCATGTCATGCTCCGGTTTATTTGTTCATGTATCCACCGTGATCCTGCACCCTGGAACCACTCTGCACCTCCTTCTCCGACCCAGCCCCCCAATGTCTGGTACGAACACCTCAGCCTCTGACCCTGCGACCCACGACCTGCTCCAAGAATACTACCTACGACACCTCTTCCAACTGTCTACTCTGTCTACCTTCATTCACATTCATGTATCTGCAAATAAACTGCTTCCCAAGTCCGTATCTTTGGTCCCTCCGTCAGTCTTTACGACACCATGTTCGGCTGACCAGACCTTATTATACTTCTATGAGTAAACAACAGAATATCGTGTGTGCCATCCTTTGTACAGCCATTTTAAATTCATCCATGTCTGCTAATCTCGGAAAGGTTACGTTAGATCTGTCTTGAAAATATTCCCAAGCCATTCCAAGTTTAAGTAAAACAAACACGCCAACATGCTTAAAATTACTTGTAATGAAAGAAAGATACCACGACAACACCGGGTGAAAGATGTATACACAAAAATAAATTTAATTGATCTGGAACCCAGCCATATAGGTATTCGAGAGAATCTCCAAAAATGAATAAAAAGACCATAAACGTAAAACAATTTTGTTCAGCATCTGCATTACCCACTTTTGGATTACTTTTGCACAGACATGAAAAAACCATTTGGTCTGTAATGGTGACTTCTTACGCAACACTGAAGGCGTCCTCTCCCTGATAGACGAGGCAGAGGAGGTAGAAGAGTCTGATAAATCAATCCAAATGAAAGCAGCCTGCAATTACATACCAATGTCAGGAAAAGTCAACTCTGCCCTGTGACCACCGAGCTGCAGTCATTACACTGAGAGCGGCGCAATAGGAGAATGTCAAACCCTGTTATTATTATTGCATGCTGAGTTGACTGTGGAGGTCACGTAGAGGTCCTTCACATGATGTCAAAATATAATAAGGAATCCATAGAGCGTCATTTTCATTCCAGGCGCGCAACTTAATTTTGAATTGAATGGCAAAAACAAATGACTACATGCATTCCAATTGTCCAGTGTCCTTGATGTTGACGTTTGTATCTGGGTAAAATCTCCAAACGATTCTTTTTCCAGACCAAGCTTTAGTTCGTTTTCATTACCGACAATTTCGACTGTTCACTAACGCTCTTCCTCAGAGGTCACGTGATGTTGCTGCGACGTGTCCGGTCAGCTGATTGAAACAGTTTTTGGCGTCGTGTTTCTCCCAACGGAGGCAGGACGACAGCACCATCTGCAGTCCGGCTTCTTCAGGACAGTATCCCAGTAAGAAGACAGCGCCAAAAAGAATCTATTACAATAAATTAACGGAAACCCAGATGAACCTCATTTGACTAAAATCTACAATAATCCAGCTTTTTGGCGCAGATAACACAGTGGCATAGAATTTCGAACGCTTCCAACATGGCAGGAGAATTTTAGTGATGATGTTTAGACTGATGTAGTGCAGAAGAGGAAGTCAGACTGATATCTCTCTATATTTTTACACAGAGCCAATCAAATCTTTTTTTATTCCACATCTTAGACCCCGAAACCAGGAGAGCAATGATTGTTTTTTTGTTTTTTTTAGATGTGTGTAAAGGGAAATCTATTAAAAAGCATTTATCCTCCATACTCTGTTTTACAATCAATAAAAACACTTACTACCATGTATATTAAACAGAAATGGGAAAAGGAGGCAGGGATAATTTAATGGAGAGTTAATGATTAAATATATGGAGAGAGTTCATGTGGAAGAACACATTGAGATATTTTATTACCCCTAGAATTAAAGAACATCAGACTTAAGATCGTGGAACAAGGTAATTCTTAGAGAAACTTTGGATAATCATCAGTTGGACATTTTCACATTTTTTGGCAATGTCCTATGATTGTTCCCTACTGGACATAGATCATTAAAAATATTAAGCTCGTTACAGGACTGCAACTGGAGGAGAGTTTCAGTGTATTTTATCTGGGAAATATACCGATTTGGCTGAGGAAAAAAGGCCAATACCTTCTTCAGATACTATAAGCGGCCAGCGAGAAGGCAATTACACAAAAATGGCTACAGGATGAGCCTCCGACTATTTCAGAGACTGATATAATCAACGGAATTCATGTTATGGAACAAATAACGTTTTCCTTGAGACACTCCTCAGATAAAGGTGAGTTATATTGGAGAAAGTGGAAATCTTACAATCAAACCATATCCTAATATATGCAATTTAACGTATTTTTTATGCAACATGGCCGATGTCACATAGCTTGATGGCCTCCTATTTTATTTTATTCTTTTTTCTTGGTCTGACTATTGTTGTTCTAAAAAGTTTTGATAAAAAATAAAGAGAAACAAAGGAGCGCATTCTTTTCCCATCATTTTGAACACAATCGAATTTCTTTCACTTCAGATTAACACGATCTACGATGTTCTTCAGTCCCCCTTTTCCTTTCTTTTTCCTCGTAAGTAGCCGTATTTGCTTTGATTGGCTAATCCACCTGTCAATCACGCCCACCTGAACTCGGGGAGATATTCAGCAGTGACCAGACTCATATCTTCATTGCGTGTTGGAAGAAGTGTGTATTCTGGATCCCAAGGAAGGGGAAGTATTCTGCGTCTACATCTACAGCTGAAGTGGTCGGCAGGACAAAATAAGGGGGATACATGTAGACAAACAAAATCAGGTTTACCAGCATGAATTGCACGACAAAAGAAGAAAATTCCATGGTTTTCCACATTTCAAGAGCATGCCTTTTAAATTTCCATGTGTCTGTTTCCTCTGGCTTTCTTGACGCTTCCCCATTGACCTCCCGCTTTGATCTTCTCACCAAGATCCTGAAAATGTAGGCACCTAGTTACCCACTACTCCAGTGACTTGGTTTGATATACTTCTACTGCAACTAATTTCCCAGTCATACACATCTGGACATTACTGACATGAGGTTCCTGGAGACTGTGGCCAGAGCTCTGTTCTTATGCAAAATGTGTTCTCTGATGCATTTTGAGCTAGAATTATCTGTGCCTTATAGCTCTCAGAAGGAGTCATAAGCTCCTACATATTCCCATTACCACAGCCTTCATGAGATTTGAATGTATAATGTGATGTGATTGACAGAAAGGGTCCAATTAAAACTGTATAATGATGCTCCTGAAACATGTTCATGTTGCAGAGAGTATTGTTCAAATCCCAGAATAATTCCAAACATTTCCATATCTGCATTTATACAGTGTCTGTGTGCAGTCCCATCGAACTTGCATCTCAGGCCTTCATGTCAACCAAGCACTGGGGCAGACATACACAAAGAGATCAAGAAGTCTATAGGCGTGCACCATAAAGTTTGCCCTATTTCCCACAGGAGTCAGTGCAGATCTGTTTTGTAAGAAAATTGCGTATTTTTACTTGCAACATAAAAAAAAAATGAACTTGTTTATTTTTGCAACAGTTCAAAGGTATTTCCTCACACATCTCTAGCATCATAGCACCCTTCACCGCGATGAGCTTATAAGTTAGTTTATTGTCTTTGATTGCCTGGCACATCCAGAATCACATGAATCTCTATTTTTTTTATACAGATTGGTATCAGTCTGGTCTCGATGCCCTCTGTTGCATCTCAAACTTGGTCAAACATGATCGTGCAATCAGATTTGTTCTTTTCTGTGACGCAGGTGAAGCAAAGAGCTCATTGGTCACCTATGATTTACAAATAAAACCTAATTCATCCCACTTCAGATTTACAGAGTTTAGTGCTTTGCTCATTGATTTTGCAGAAATCCACAATGTTTTTCAGCCTCCTGTGATAAAGACGGACCATGTGTGTCTCCAATTGGCTAATCCACCTGTCAATCACACCCATTTGAAAAGGGGCAGGTTTTCCCGTGACCAGACTCACATATTGAACATGTATTCTCACAAGTATTGAAAAGGTGTAAAAATGAAATCAATGACACATAACATTCTTCAGAACAAAGGGGTTTAGGCTTAAGTTTAACACTTATTTTGCCTAACCCTTTTCTTCTTTTCTTTATCTTTATTTGTACAGGGGAACCCAATGAGAGCACCTGGGCTGTCTTTTTCAAACAAAATAAACAAATATTAGTCCATATAACACATCTCTGATTGGTTGGAGCAGTCCCATGGTACGACATGAATGAGCATGTGAGCAGCAATGCAAACAAGCCGTACTGTCACGAACGGGCCCCAGGTTTAGAACATGGTTCAGAAGCGCCCTCGAAGCATAAACATTATAATTTATAATTTATTGTTCCCTTGCTTCCTTCGCAGCTGCTCCGGTGTGTGTAGCTCAACAGCACACGGTCGATGAGCAGGGCAGGACCGGATGTACCAGGTCGCTAAAGGCTAAACTAGCAACATGCGCCGCTAAACACGGCCCATTGACTTCAATGGGTGGACATGTTAAGCCCTGGGGCTTGAGTTGGAAGCATTAGTTCTTGTTTGTTATAATGAATTTACAGGTGATGTAGGCCTTCATGATTTTTACCCTCTGAAAAACTTGAAAAACAGGGCAATTTCATTTTATATGGTTTGCAGTGGTCCAAAGTTATTCCTCACTTACCTTATGCATTCAGTGCATCAGGCTTATTCACTGTGACGCCAATGAGTTTATAAGCAATTTTCACAACTCTCAGAACGGTGCGGAGTTTTGCCAATACGCTAACTCACACTTTCTGATTACCGGACAATGAAAGCACTTTATAATTAGTTGCATACGGCATGCAGCAGACTTACTTTGACCCTAAGAGCTGCTTTTACAACGTATCTGTCCTTGGGCAAAAAAACTACGGCTACAGCCTTTACTGTGGTTGTGTCCCCATGTCCCTGGACCTTTTGCTGACTGCAATCACAAGAATGTTGCTGGATCCAATAGGAAGGACATTAGGCTTTAAAAAAGTATTATTTGTTGTTTATTTTTTCAGCACTCTTTTTTTCATGGTAAAAGAAAAATTCAAATCTGTCAACTAGACAAAAACTTGTAGGAATGAAGATGTTTTGCTGCTCATCCAAGCCACTTCGTCAGTTCTGGTCAGATTACTGGTGGACACTGCCTTATATCTGTCTGAAGTGAGGAGCTCACTACACTGAAACTAACATACCTATTGTTTACAGTTTCTGTTTGTAAGCTAGGTCTAATGAGCTATACTAACTGTGTCTGAGTCATATTTTGTATAATCACTCAGGCCCCTAATGGGTGGTTTCACACCTATTAACATACTGGCTAGCCTTATTGTTTTCTTTGTCTTGATTTGAGTCTGAGGTCTGGGTCTTTCATGTATAGTGGTGGACAATAGCAGTGAGACAAGCATTTTCCATAAGCCTGAAGTTTACCCATTCAAATCTCACCTAGGTGCATGCTCTGTGTCTAAATCAACACTGAATAAAAGTGGTGAATGAAACCACATTTTCAAAGATAAGAAAAAAATATTGAAACACTGACTATATGCTATATAGTCTATTATTTTGGTACTATAGTGTAATGGCCTCACTATCGGTGGCCATGTGGAAGAGGATAACCAGATAAAGCTCTCTATCAGATGAGCTGAACTGGCACATGTGGAGTGGAATGCTGCTGGTGCACTTTGCCCCCTCTGCTTCACAAGCCAACAGGCGATAACAGTGAGAGGAGGCTTTTTACACTCTGCACTCCACAAAGCTGTCTCATTACCAGCATGTCACTGTGTCTGCTCTCTGCCCACGTAGCTCACCTCTGAACACTCAGGTCCCATTGTTTTGGTCTGTACTGACAGCCTGTGGAGATGTGCAATAGCAGATGAGGAGGAGTTTCAAATGATAAAAAGACCGAATGTTGTTATTGATATCCCTAAATGGAAGATTTCTTCCTATCACATGGTAAATGGTCACGTTTTCATACAGCGCTTTTCCACCTTCAAGGCACTCAAAGCACTTTAAATCAAGGGACCACTCACTATTCACACACACATTCATACACCAGTGTACGCAGATACTGGGGGCGAGGGGGGTTGAGTGTCTTGCCCAAGCACCCAATGACAGCATTTATTTGTAGGAGCTGGAATCGCACTGTCAACCTGTCGGTCAGTGGATCTGACCACTCAACCGGTGATGTTTATGTCGAGAGCGGGATTTGAGTCACCAATCAGTGGAGTCAACTGAACCACTGTGGCCCACATATAAATATATATTATTTAGTATTTGAATAAACCTGATCTTAACATAACACAAAAACAATTTGAATTTCGTCTATTTTTTTAGATTAAACGTTAATAAATTGGGCTTGGATATCAACAATTTATTTATTTATTTGAATTGTGTTAAATACAAGATTCAAATGTAGGTGCTACTTTAAGGGGGGGACCAAAATGCATTTTGACCTTTCAAATTACAGTGCAAGTTGGTTAAATTAAATAAAACATCTTTAGGAGCAGACTGGACTTGTTTTTTCACATGGAAGCTTATAGACAGAGAGCAAACTGGCCAAACTAAACAAAAAAAAAGTTTTTCTTGTAGTGTCTTGGCTTATCGATGAAAAACAAGTACACTTTTTTTTGAAAGACCTTACATTTATAGCAAGCAAGGTGCATTAAAGTGAGTATACAATTGGAAAAGAAAATTTAATTTATTATATATATTATATAACATATTTTCCAGACAATAAGCCACACTTTTTTTCATAGTTTGTCCGGGGGTGCGAGTTATACTCAGATATCACTTATATGTAAAATTATTAAAATGTATAATTTCACATTTTCATTATTGTCACACTGACAACTATGTGAGGGCACTCTAGGCTTGTGTACCAGTATGGCAGCCATCTACTTCTGGAGCGGTGCTTCATCTACGTCCGGAGCAGGCGGATTTGTTTAGAAGCGACACTAAGGATGAAGAGTTAAGTGGATTTAGTGAGTGAGTGAGACCCAGAGTAAACTTGTTAGCTTGTTTTTTATGGTTTAGTTACCTGATTAACTGTTAATATATTAACATACCAGACACGCATTCTGTTCGTTGTCTACTTCATGTAGTATAAGTATGTGTTATGTGACAGTTGATCATACATGTTACAGTTCACCTTTTTGACCAATAAATTGTGGTGTTGTGTTTCTAATACCTGTAAGAAAATTTACTTGACTCATTTCCTTTTATATATTCCATATTTAATTTCCCCTTATTTATTCCCCTTCATTTCTAAGATCATAAAGGTGATATTTTTCATTTGAACAATACTGTAAATGTTTAGTTTATCATAAGTCTAGTTTAAGGTCACAAAAACTACTTCCTGTTTTCCAGTTCAGCCTTTTACACTAATGTGAAGGCTTACGCAACAGGGCACTATTTAAGAAATGATTGACAAGTAAAATAATAAGTTTTTGGTTGACCGGTTTGTTTACTAGCAGGCCAAAGTGATATATATATATATATATTTCCCATGTGTTCATGTGCAGTTTTGTGTGTATATGTAATATGAACCAGGTCTTATGATGTATTGTATGTGTTTGTTAGTTCTATGGTGTGAACTGTGATGAAAAAGTAAACATCAGTGAAAAGAACTGTCGTGTCTCTCATGTTTGTGGACAAGCTGGCATATGTTATGTTAGCATACCGTATCTGATTAACTGTTAATAGCTTATGTAAACGTACCAGAGAGTCTGTTGTCTATATGTTATGTTACTGTGCTTTACTGCTATTCAGCCTGTAGTTGTCTGTTTTATTGTTATTATAACTTACCTTTAAAGATAAAATGTCTATTCTTGGTCTCGCATTTTGTTAAATAAATTTCCCCAAAAATGCAACTTTTAGTCCAGTGTTTTTTTCTACATTATTACACAGTTTTTCACTGGTGCGACTTATACTCCGGAGCGACATATAGTCCTGAAATTACAGTAAACACATTATTTAAACACATTAATTTAACACATTTAGATCATGTCTGAGAGGTTGTTGCATATCTAATTCTGTTGTGAAGGTTACTGAGATTAGAAAGACAAAGTGCGTCTATTCTGACAAGTTTCTTCCTTGAATCCTCCTCCATTAAACTCACGGATCAAAGGGTGGAGGCTCCCAGAAGTCATCAGAGATGGGATAAGCCTCTTGGATTTTCTTAGGCCACACAGAGAATCTCTAAAGAACTCTTTGGTGGATTTGGAAAATGGAAAGAAAATTATCATGTCAAGGAAAGGCCAAAACACTCTCAGTCTTTAATTAGTCCTGATCCCATGGACTCTCTTGTGTTATTCCCATGTTTTTAATGTGCTACTATGATGATGATGATGAGGAATACTCCTGTTGTCCTCTGGTGTTGTTCAAAGTAGTCATCCTTGTCCATATTTTACAAAACACAAAGTATTTTGAAGATTCTTTGAAGGCATTAAAGTTGCACTATGAAACTTTTCTACTTGTTTCGATGACGTTATACAGAATTGCATTTAACATAAAAAAAATGCCTTGCAAACCCTGCACAAGTATGAGCATCTTAACAGATCTGACCTGTAACTGAAGTCCTGGTGGCATCACTTGCTTGTCTCCATGGAGATAGATAATTTCAATGCCATACTATGGGACATTCCAGGAAAAGCAATACAAACTCTATGGAGACAAGTAAAAGGCTGACCCTTCACCAGAAAAACTGCATAGTGCATCTATAAATAAATACATTCTTTGTCCTTAGAGGCTTTTAATTTTTATTGTACATCGTACATTGGTAACTGAGTCTAAAATGTATGTAAAAATGCAAACCCAAATGAGTATTACAGGGCCCATATTATGCCATTTTTTGATCTATGGTATATTGTTTCCTCATCAAAAATATACCTGAAATTGTGTTTTTGTTCATTCACACATGTTTAACACACAAACCTGCATATTTAAGTTCTTCTCTCAAACAGAAACACTCTGTTCCACCTTATGATGTCATGTGGTAATACAGGAAGTGCTCCACTGTGTTTTTAAACTCCATACACCTTCACTAGTATCATCTGGATTACTTCAGCCCTAGAATTGCCTATCTCTGCTGAACAAAAGGTAAAAAGGTAGCTGTTGAACTTGAAAAATACCACTTGATGACATCAGAAAGTGGAACAGAGCATTTTGAGCTTTGGAGATGTAGACAGACTAATAATAAAGGGTTAATCAAACGTGTGAATGAAACAAAACAACTCCAGGGATGTTTTTGAGGAGGTAACAACAGTATAACATGCCTTAAAGCGTAAAGAGTCAATTTCCCGCAATATAGAACCTGTAAACGTGTATGGATGTGGTGGCTGAGATCAAAGGGAACTATAATTTTACTTATTGATTGACTGGATGAATGATTGCATTAATATAGATTGTATTTTATTGGCATGTACGCCTTTTATGATATCAACCTGTCCAGGGACTGAAGGTAGAAATTGGTAATCCTGCTATAACCTGGCACAAACATATTACCTCTTTGTGTAGGCCAAAGATTTTGTGTGCGTTGTCCTTTAGAAATAAACTAAACTAAGACTCTTTTCTGAAATAAATGCAATTCCTGGCCTTGAGGAAACTCTTGACAGTGGTCCTGATCCTCACTTGCAATGTGAACTATGATCTGGAGGATGCGCTTACTAAAAACACACTTAGTCAATGAAGCAGAGAAGTTGTTGACACTGTTATTTAACCTTTAAAGAAAAGTAGTTGACATGACACCCAACTTTGGAGTGCTCCTCAATTTCCAAAGACTCGATGATGTGACTCTGTGCAACCAGTGAGACAACCTCCGTAGGACATGAGCCACTGGAGTTGAAAGTGACATTGATGAAAAGTCGCAGGCTGTGGACATAAAAAGAAACACTTCCAAGCTCTCTCGACTCGGCTCCTTTAGAGGGCCTCTTTTTCATCACTATCTTTTGAGGGACGATAGCCTAAACTATGGATTCTCCTACAAAGAAATTATGTTGTAGTTGTCATTTAGACGTATGGAAAAAATGTAATATTGAGTTGTCTATAACACTAGACTTTAACTATTTAATAAAACACACAATGCAAAACTGATTTTAAACCATGTTAGAATGGTGTTTCCTAATTAAAAACATACCTGGAGTTGTCCTTCACAGAGGCAAACTTTTTACAGTCACAGTTCCCAGGATTGTGACGTCCCCTGCGCATTTCCGCTGTCAAATCCTAGTTGTTACTGATGTGTGCTTACATCAACGTGTCTGTCTGAGCATGTCAGAACTAGTTTAATTGTTTTCTCCATGGTAATTCCCTCTGCTGCCAGTGGATGGTGGGTTGTGCCTCATTAGAGCACTGAAGCTGTGAAATACTGTCTGTTTTTTTTTTTTATTGGTTATTTTAAATCATGAAATTCCAAAGCAAAGGTACCCAAAAGAAGGTATAATAACACAAACAATGAATACTATTTGTTCTTTAAATGTAAAAACGGTTAACTAAAAGTCCTTACGTGACAACTCACAGAAACAACACAGTGACTATGTGCTTCTTTTCAAAAACAGGCAGACATGGGTGGATATTTTATGAGTACTAATGTTCTGAGTACAGGACAATACAGGATTACACAAACATGCATGAATCAATCAACTTTGAGCTTGTGATAATGGAGAACTTTGGTCAAAAATTCATAGATGATTTAGCATATGTCATCTTTAAAGGTACAGTATGTGTGTGTATGTCACCTGCAGTAAAATTATAAAGTTAAAACCTTACTTTGGAACATTCTAGATGGAGATATGTCTTATGCTGTGCTGTGGATTATAATATCCAAAGGAGCAAGATTAACATCAGAGTAAGGACACATGTTTTTCATTGTAATAAGCACAACTAATCTGGTAAAAGAAACACTGCAATCTGTCAACTGGACAAAAAGTTGTTGGACTGAAGACGTTTCGCTGCTCATCCAAGTTCTGGTCAGATTACTGCTGGACACTGCTTTATATCTACCTGATGGGAGGAGCTAACTACACTGAAACTAACACATCTATTTACAGTTTCTGTTTGTTAGTTAGGCCTAATGAGCTACACTAATTGTAAACTGTGCGTGATGTATAGTTAGTATAATCATTCAGGCACTTAATGGGTGCTCATACCTGGACGACTGAGGGATTACACAGATACAACTATTATGAAAAAAAAGCCTTTTATTATAGTCTGTTTGTTGGCTAAAACTTTACATTCTGTGGCTTTAAATTTAGTTTCCTTATAGACACTATAGACTGTACATTATTCCAACATGTGACTACTATGTGTATTCCAGTCTGTAACAGCAGCACAAGGAGAAAAGTGATGGATGCGGCTAGAACACAGTCATTGATTACAGTTGACATTGAGTTCAGGAGATTGTATTTTTGGACACACTGCTTCTGAGGAGACTCTCTGAGGAGCCCCACAGAGGAGCAGGAGATTGAGAAAGGATCCTACACCCTGATATGAGTTTTTAAATTGGAAATGTGTGAAAGGAATGACAAACGACTTTGAGATATATTTTAGAAAAGAAAAACTTGTCTTGTTTATGAGTAAGGTTCTTTGCTGAAAGTTAATTTAGCTTTTTTTATATAAATAAATTTGTCTTTTAAGTTGGTTTGTGGTCAGTCTGATCTCTGGGAGAATGGTATCCAAGATGTGATGCAGCATGAATGCCCCTTCATCCGTGTTGAAGGTGTTTGATCCTAACTATGTGATCTCTATGACCTCCTTGATTCAGCATGTTTGAGCCAGTCACTGACACATTAGTGTTTTTCAGATACTACATGTTATAATGTCATAGTCCCAGATCTCAAGGGGGTTATGTTCTAAAAATAACCCGCAATAGGTGGAATCCTCGAAGTAGTCAACTTTTTACAATTATTCTATATGTTTTGCAGCTGTAAAACACCTCACCACACACTTTATACACTTTTCTCAGACAGGCATTAACATTTTCTCACATTTTAAACACTCTCAAAGTTCAAACCTTTGTATATTATCTCCCTCAAAACGTTTCTGAAATTTGCCGGTGAACCGCGATATAGCGAGGGAAAAAAAATAATTGCACAAATATTGAGCCTGATTATTTATATGACTGATTATAGCCTGAAGAACTCACTGTACACATTTTTTTGATTTGTTTAGACATAATATGCATTTAATATGAACTATAAAACACATAGATAATAATTTTACATTTTGCCCATTATAAACAGCAATATTCATCTAAAAGACTTAGTAATAGAAGCAATGTCTATTGACTTCCTGTTCAAGACTACAGTAATAAGCCCCGCCTCTTCATAGTGGCAAACAGCAGATTTCATTTACACGTCTTTATTGTTGGGTAAATGGCAATGCATAATTTTTTAACCCTACATTTATGACCAAGAAGCTCACTTTTTTTTAATAATTGTGAGAAAATGCTACACAGTGGGTGGAGACAGGGGGTAGGTGAAAACGGGAACTTTCTGTACTCTCATGCCTCAAATGCAGAACAACACAGGATTACTCAAACATGCATGAAGCAAACACAATACAAGCTAATGATGAGAGACCACTGTTATAACATAGTAAATTTTACATCATATGTTCCATTTAATATGGCCATGAAAAGCGTTCAGTTTCATTATGCATGGGCTAAAGTCTCAGGACCTTGATACCATGGCAAAAGGTAACTCAACTAAGCCACAGCTATATAACGCTAACAAATATTTTCGGAACACACCCACTGAAGCACATTGTTTTCAGCAACGCATTTTACAATTTTAGTTGCTTGCATAACTAGGTGAGGAAAAGGGGATTTTGAAGTGACAACAAAACACCACCTTTGACCCTGTTTTGTGCTTTCACGCTTTCTGGTCAGTTAAAAAAGCTTTTATTTTGAAACATTGCTACATGTCTGGGAGCAGATTAATGAGAGCCTTTTAATAGGCCCACACTGCATTTACCGCTCACTCTCCCGGGGCCGTGCACACTGTAATTGTGGCTGTTATTTCTGTCAGAGCTTGCTGATGACTGTGGCCTGTGTTCATTTTCATCATTTTCAAGTGTAAACAATATTAGTCCAAAGTGAGAAAAAAATACCCCGAGAACATTTTTTCAACAATATAATCATTGTCAACTTCTCTGCTTTAATTCTTCATTTTGCATTGGCCTTAAGCTCCTTTGTGACCTTGCTCAAACTGCCAGATTGAGTATGAAGGGTACAGCACACAATACACACAATTAGAATCCATCTGTCGCTCTAAACCTGGCAACCTACAGCTGCCGAGTGTGTGCACAGCTGTTCTCTGTGTTGCGGCGAAGACACAGCATTTAGTATTTCGCTTTTTCAGGAAAACCTGTGTCAAGTTTCTATGATGTATGTAGACCTTGAGTATAGTCATATCTACTATATTCTAAACAACAAACAACTTTTGGTCACCTTGGGATGAGTAATTTATATATTATAACTTAAAATAGTGTCTGCATTTGGAAAATATACTTTGTAAACTTCATCTCTGTTTCCAATAAGGTATTTAGGTGTTGGAGCTCCCTCTGCTGTCAGCAATAGGACTTAACATTTAAAAAGTAAAAGCTATGCTAATGGAGCCATGCATTCGTTGTGAACACAATTTCACCACAGAATGAGTCCAGTGATGGTTTATGAGCTCAAAAATTGCACAGGAGCAGATAGTGCACCTGCTCGACTAGCTGCCTCCTCAGGGTCGGGCAACAGCTGAGCTTAACAACTGGCCTTCACAGTTCACAACACCTAACTCACTTTTAGTATTATTATTACTATTATTGTTATGAATGTATTATTATTATTATTATTCTTTTATCTATATTCTTTATACCTTCCTTTCTCACTTACGAATGACTTGTACTAGCACTCTCCTCTCCCATCTTACCCCCCTCCAAAATCACGGAAATGTCACACACACAGGTACAGGTACACGTACACACACACCCCCACACACCCCCCCCCACACACACCCCCCCCCCTACGTTCACAAACCATGTTATGTCTTGGTACGTCTTGTATGTTTTATGACCACTTGTCACTATTGTATATGTATGGTCACCATGTATGTATGTTTTGCATTAAATAAATAAATAAAAATAATAATAATAATTTTTAAAAAACTGCACAGGAGAAATATGAAGTTTTATCTATAACGCAACTAAATGGGCAAAATGCAAATAGGGCATTTTTGAGTGCTCAGAGCAGATGACTTTGCATTAACAGATTTATAATACAAGCATCAACTCCAGATGTTTTTCAGTTTTTCATAATATGTGTTTCTTAAATGTAGTATCTTTAGGGTTACATTTCAGGTAAAAGAACCTGGAATAAGTTATGGGACTTTCAAGCTCTTTAATGGGAGACAGATTGTTGGGTTTAGTTCATTTAAAAGAGCTATTCAAAAGATTGTCTCTTTAAATATTTGATTGTATTTGAGATAGCAGACTAACTCAATTTGTCCAATAACTGAGCCTTGGAAGGAATGATGAAGGCTAAGATTTGACTAAAATCAGCCAAACACGAGTTGGGAGAGCAGGAATAGTTTGTCATCTTAATAAAACTTTATAATTCATTAAAAATAGATTACTACTTTGATACAAAATGCAAACAGCTCTAACTTTCATTGTTTTTCTTAATTATTTTTCTGAACAAACTCACTGAAAATGAACTAAGAACCAAACATTATCGATAGACTATTCAAACATTTTAATTGTTAATAGCTATGTTAACACTATTTCATCATTCTTAAACCCGAACAAGTTCAGTCCATCTTGCTCTCATCCACTCTTTCCGGTATCATAAAGAGGCTTTTATCCAGAGGAGATTGACTTTACCATTGCAGCCCGTGTAAGAGGCCCCTGGTGTGTTTTCACCCGCTAATTGTCTCTGTTGTTGACCAATTTACAATTAATATCACATTGTTAATATCCCAAAAGAGCCATTCCAATCGTACTGTCTGCATTAAAGTCATTATGGTTATTGTTCTCCTGTGGCCTTCCTTCTGGAACAGCCACAGAGTTATCAATGAACAATTCACCTGTGCAACAATTACGTATGTATTCAATAAAGCCCTGACCCATTATTATGCATCACCATCCATATGCGTATTACCAGCTCACACTGTTTCTCCCTTTAACTATATTGTCTTTTTATTGCTAGTGAAAATATACGATTTAGCCTCAGTGGTTGATCCATCTCCAACTGAGCGTATTGCTGCTCTATTCTCAAAACAATCAACATCAAATTATGAGGGAGTGTTTTTCATGGTGTGAATTCAGCAGTTTGTAAAAGCTCCCTTGATATAGCACACTCATTATTGACTATAATCATCTATTCTCTCAGCCTAGTACTTACCAGTGAAGTAAAGACGTTTTATCCAAGGTTATCCTTCTTGATATTTCTCTATTTCTATAACAGCATCATGAAAGTTAAAATGCACGAGATTGATTACTACCTTGGAAATAAACACAGAAAAACATTTCAATCAATCAAGAGAGAAACACAGTGAAGTGTTTAGAGTGGTTTACACGTAGACTGTATATATAAATGGACGTAGCGCGATATCCGATACGTTACAAATAGGAAGTGATCATGGGCTGCACTTCCGGCTACATCGACTCTGGCTTCAGTTCACTTTACATCAAAAAACTGTTGCTCCTCTCTCTGAAACTGCTGCAGTGAACCTTGTTATTTTGACCTTAAAATATTCATATTGACCCAATCTACATGATCCTGGTGTTTTCATTTCACTGTTCTGTCCGTAAATTAAGATATGACCATTGATAACAGACAAATGCTGCACCTTTTTCCTCGAGGTCGCTCCCGTTAGCGTTAGCAAAAGGTTTGATTGACAACGTTGCTAAGTGCCCACTCCCTGCTAAACCAGCAGTGTGGGTGGGAAGGGGCATTACCTTCAACGGTCTCGCTCTGGGTTGGCTCTTTGGTTGCTATGATACTTGTAGTCGGAATTCCTAATATGAAACTTAGCTCCAAATTCGCCGCTATAACTGGTAGCCTCAATGAGCTTCAATTTAATGGAGCCGAGCGCTAAAGGTGACGTCACACTCACTCAGTCCACTTCTTTATACAGTCTATGGGTCTACATACGCATTAGAAGATGGAATGGTTGAAGTGGCTGAATGTTCTGCTGCTGTGAAAATAGGCAGAGGAGGGTTGTTGCTGAAATAGCCAGGGGTTAGGTGAGATAGAGAGCTTTTTATATGGACTTTACAGACCTTATTCCGAAAGCAATTATTATCATTTGAGTTGTATTATTTTGCATGAGGCTGCCGATCTCAACGGTAAATAAGTTCTATACTCACTGCAAAGCTGTTTTCATGCTTCCCAGAGAAATTTCTGTGCATTGTTGACGTGTTGGTGCGCATCAACATTCACCATTTTACTCAAATCAACCTACTTTATATTATATTTTAGTGGCAAGACACAAAACACAAGCAGAAGTGCGGTTAATAGTCAGGTCAGAAGCAAAAGTCGGCAGTGTAGAATAAGGTGAATAGAGGTGACTGGTTGATTGTATGTAAGTATTAAATGACACATACTGAAAATTTTCTTTAAGTGTTTACTATGAAACAACAAAAACATACCTGGAGATGAATTTTGGATGTATCGCACTTGTTTCATGTATCCTGTTGAGAGGGTTGTCTTCTCTGAGCATTGAGAAATCACGTTGACTGGTCCATAAACCATTACCTGACAGTTCTGAGGATTTCTGCAGGGAATTGTGTTAACCATGAGTGGATCTAGTAAAATAGCAGTCATTTTTCCTAATCACTTTTTTTCATTCCCACTTCTGACACCACCTCCAATGGCTAAATAACAGTTTTTAAAGTGTGTAGACCTTATTTTAAGAAAACGTGAAGTACTAAGAATGCAGCAGATGTCTGCTTAAAAACAACCAGAAGATAAATCCAAGATGGCTACCTATTGGGATTTGTGCAAAACCTTTTTTTTTAGGTTTTACACATAGACTGTATAAGGAAGTGGACTAAATGACTGTGTCGTCACCCATAGAGTTCAGCTCCACTCAAATGAAGCTCATCAAGGCTGTTATAGGGAGGAATTTGGAGCCAAGTTCCATATTGGGAATTCCGAGTCAATTTGGAGCGAGGCTGTGGAAGGTAACATCCCTTAATTCCTGCATCGCTGGTTTAGCAGTGAGCAGGCGCTTAGCAATGCTGTCAATCAAAACTGTTGCTAGCGCTAGTGGTAGCAACCTCGGGGAAAAGAAGGCAGCTGATTTGTCTCTTATTAATGTTCATATCTGGAGTTACGAGCACAATAGAGAAAAATACCAGGATAATGTAGAGTGGGTCAATACGAACATTTTTAAGACCAAAATTGATGAGCCTGAAAGGAGCAGTTACAGAGAGAGGGGTGACAGTGTTTGAATGTAAAGTGAATTGGAGTCGATGAAGCTGGAAGTGTACTCATGATCACTTCCTATTTGGAACGTGGCCGCTAGCAGGTTAGCTGTGTCCCTTTACACATACACATTTACAGTCTATGGTTTTACCCACAATCCCGTCAAATATACATGTAGTTGTATTTAGCTTCATTCACATAGATTTTTGCAGTCCCTGTTTAGGTCCTCTCAACCTGAGCACTCAGAAACTTAGAAAGTCAATGTTTTCCCAGTAACAGATGGGGGACCCAGAAATCTCCTTTTTAAGTAAAAAAAAAAATAAAAATCACCAAACCATGACTGAGTTCTGCTCATTTCTCTCTTTTTTTCCAAATTACAATTATTGAAAATCCTTTTTGGTCCAGACTGCCGTACCGCTTGAGTGAACACTAAACAAACTAGCATCAGATTAGAGAAAGGGCCCTATTGAACTCTTTTAATGCTTCCTTGGTTGAGAGACAAAGTTGGCAAGCTGCAATTTTGTACATCAGTATTAAGTATTAACTTTAAAAAGCCTTTGTTATCTGCTGGTGCTGGACATGTCTCTTCATATCACTCGATAAAAGAACTCTTCAAAACCCGGAGGATCTACCAAAGTCTGGCCTGAATATTCCCTTTGTGCTGTCAGGAACAATATGGCGGCAGTGACAGAGGGTAGAGAGAACTGTAAAGAGGCCATATGAGCACATGCCTTGAAACAGAATTGAATTACAGCTGGATCCATCCTAGTGTTGATAAAGATAGAAAGAAGAGATGGAAAAGGCTTCTACTTCAAACAACACAAATTAAAAGGTGCTGTACATGATTTTTACTGTTTAAGAAATATGACAAACTGAACTATTTAATTTTAAACAGGTTGCGGTGGTCAAAAATTATTCCTCACTTACCTTATGCACTCCAAACATTCTAATTATGCACCACAATGAGTTTATAAGTGCTTTACACAACTTTCAGAGCGTTATCAAAACCCAATTAGTATCCTGTTAATGCAACGACTGCACATTGTATCAGGTTTGTGAAGTTGTAGTTTATTGTTTTATATCCTGCTTTTGTAGATTTATGGACATTTGTGGACTGAGCAATGGACAGAGTCATACTGCTAACTGTAAGGAGAGTTCAAATAGTGTTCTAGACAGATCGCTAGATTACACAAACATGTATGAATGACATAAAACCTATTCAGGCATGTTTTTCATGACGAAACAATGCTATAATATGGTTCAATGTGCCAAAAAGTCTACTTTGCATAATACCTCCTTTATTAATCTTACATGAGTGCTAGAATATTAGTTTTGTTTACCATCATATTACAACATAGCTTAAAGTTTTCCTTATGTTTGTCAGTCTCAAAGCCGGGGTTATTTTTAAGTGTGACAGACAGCTCTTGGTTGGATGTGCGAGCCCCTGTGTTTTGGTACGTTGGTGATTCTGCCCACGTCTACTGTAGGAGACACTTCTGAGGTCTGTGTGCTCCTGTCATATCCAGCGCCTTTATCTGCTGCTGCAAATCTACAGCACCAAAACACAAGCAGCTCCTCTGTCTGCACAATCGAATTTCTCCCATATTTGGACCAATTTTAGCCCATACAGGAGCAGCAAATCAAAAACAGACATATTCCAAATGCATTATCCCAACTTTTAAACAAGTTTACATGTTTAGCATTGGTTTATTGTGTTTTAGAAATGTTTATTTGGTAAATTATATTATTATATTGCAATTTTTAAGTTATGATGGTGTTTCCTCATCACAAACAGGAGTTGTTTTGTTTCATTCACATATTTAAACACAGAAATCCTATGTATTTAGGCTTTGTTCTTTTCTCAAATTGAAACAATAATTGGTTGGTAACACAGGAAATGCTCCACTTTGTTTTTAAACTCACTTACTAGAATACTTTTTATCTTTACTGCCCTGAATTTGCCCAACTTTGAAGTGACATCTATTGTTTTAGCCTCATCGAAACTGCTTCACTCTTCACACCAGCAAATATTAGAAAATGACAACTGTACAAAAGGTAAAACAAAAGTATTCAAAACTAAAAGCAACAATTTAATATTATTCTAGAGCAGGGGCGTCAAACACATTTTCACCGAGGGCCACATCAGCAAAAAGGCCACTCTCAAAGGGCCACATGTAATGTAAATAAACTACTTTTTTAACTTGTTCATTAATCGTCTCTGTATTTATTTCTTATTCGTGTTACAAATATTACATATGCATTTCCATAGATGTAAAAATATGGCTGTATAACTGTATCTCCTGATAAACTGACATTTTAAGACAGTGAAACCTTTTAATCTATCTTGTTGTGGGCCACATAAAATGACGTGGGGGGGCACATTTAGCCCAGGGACCTTGAGTTTGACACATGTGTTCTAGAGTGAATAGTAAAATAGTTCATCTGAGGAACAAAATAGCTATTAACCACACTACTGACATCACAAGGTGAAATTGAGCGTTTTGAGCTTTGGGGAATCAGACAGCCTAATAATCCAATTACTTAAACGTGTGACTGAAACTGCGGGTATGTTTGTGAAGACAGCAGCAATATAACATGGCTAAAAGCTCGCATGAGTCAGTTTTGTGAAATATAGGACCTTTAAAAAAGTTCAATTACAGTGCAAACAAAACGCCACAGTTGCCACTAGGGGACAGTAGAGACTATAGATGTTTTAACACTTGGAGAATTGGCTGACAAATTAACATCTCTGCATCTATGTCTTTTCTGAAATGACGGCATCCGTGGCCCATTATCTACATACTGCTTGTCTCCATGAAGATAAAGCCATGATGTAGAACTTTCCAGACAAAGCATTCGTGTCTGGAGAGCCTCAAGTCGAGTTTGTGGGGAGACAAGTTTGCTCACAGTAAGAGTGGCTGTAATGTATCCTTAGCATTACAAACCTGTAATAGGGTGAATGTTTTTGCTTGAGTCTATTAAACAATGGGTCCTAAATAATACGTACTGAAGAATTTGTGCAAAGACTTCAGAGAGTAGGTCTAGACTTGTTTTAGGTTGGTCCTGAAATGTTTCAATGCATTTTTCTCCTGTTTCACGCAAAATGATTTGTCAGTTCAAGTCAATTGGACATATGCACAGACTGTTTAAAGCTGCAGAATGACGACCCATACTACACATCACCCTGCCTAACCCTGCTGAACACGGGTCATTATTATGTTTTACTACTCGGATGATTTTTATAGTATTTGTTTTCTACACAGATTCATTTTGCAAAGCATCGCAATGATACCGGCACAGACTAGAGTAATTACCCAGATAAATCCTCACTATTACAAGCTCTTAAGTCTGCCGTTGTTTTTGTTCTCACACTGAAGCTCACTGACCTTTAAGCGCCAATGTGCTGTGACGAGAACGTACCCAGCCTTGAACGAATGCGTCAAGTCTCACTGCGCTCGGTGTATTTGAGGATCGCACATTTATGTTTCTCAGGAGTGTGAAAAAAGTCCTTTTGAAATTCGATTCCCTCATTAATATTACTTTTTGTTGTGAACGATTTAACAAGCGAGATCTAAGACTTTGCACTGAAAAGGGGGGCATCTCCAAAATAACTGTAAAGGAGACTATCAATTATGAAGGCGTTTGTTATCAGAAACATTTGGCTGTAACCAGGGCAGTCTTTTGTGATGTCACCAACTACTTTTTGCAGAGTACTAAAGTTGCTTAAAGATGGCTGGCAGTTACAGTAAACAATGCTATTAAAACACGTTATACACAGTTTAATAGTGAAAAAGTTTTGTTTAGTTTCTCTTTAAATGGTGATACATGTAGGATAGGTCAGAATTATGGAGAGGCAAGCATGTATGAGCATCTGTAATTCAGTAGATTTACGTTTGTTACCATACTGTGGAACATTTCAAGCAAAGCAGTCGCATCTCTATGGCAGATGGTGTACCCTCCACCAGCAGAAAAGTTACATAAAGTATTTTTAAGCAGGGAAATCCCATTGACATTAAAAGTTGCTTCGAGGGAGTCGTGGAAAGGAAGCAGCAGAAAGTTCAAAACAGGTGAAACAAGTTACATTAAGACTCTCACACTATGAACAACAGGTTCATTAGTCTCCAGTATTTTTTCATAGACCGTGACATTCTCAAAGACCGAGTTGACTCCCATGCTCAGTTCATGATAGCTTTACAAACTGCACGTAACAACCTCCTGTTTGAGACAAGCTGCAGCCCCCGGTTCATTGCCCTTTAAGATTAAAGGCGGTCCACATAGTGTCAGCTTAGTTTGAGTTCTGTCTTTTCTCTCTGAGCTCAGCGTTTGAATGAAATTTATCAGAACAGTTGCAATAATGGAGCTGTATGTCAAGGATTCTGCAGCAAGTGTGAGGGGAGGGAAAAATACATCTGATTTTTAGTCGATGTTTTTATTTAGTATTCAACTAACATTGATAAAATTATTAATATTGCTCTAAAAGGGTTTACTACTAGAAAACGGGTTCACTGACTTCGTTTTCAGCAGTGCACACGTGATAGGCCTCTTCATACTGCAAGTGGCAAGCAGATTTTTATTTATTATATTGATTATATTTTATTTATCATTTCATTTTTATTATTTTATTTATTATATTTTATTATATTTAACTTATTTTATTTATTATATTTTATTTATTCTTATTTTATTATATTTATTTATTTGTATTGATATTTATTATATTTATAAGTGGCTACATATGGATGGAGAGAGGAAGTACTATAATATATAGTAATATAACCAATTTATAATAAACTCAAAATAAACCAGTATGAAATAAATAAACTGGACTAATGCATGAAGGCACACAGGTTCGCTCATTGATGGAGGTAAGTGAGTTCTGCTTTAAATAGTAGCATTTAAATTGCATAAAGCCTGAATTAGAACTTCTGATTGTTATAATTTTATCCATCCATCCATCTTCTTCCGCTTATCTGGAGCCGGGTCATTTGGGCAGCAGTCTAAGCAGGGAGTCCCAGGCTTCCCTCACCCCAGACATGGCCTCCAGCTCCTCCAGTGGGACTCCAAGGCGTTCCCAGGCCAGCCCAGAGACATAGTCCCTCCAGTGTGTCCTGGGTCTTCCCCGGGGCCTAAAAAGGACCAATATATTTTCATTCACTTGAACAATTTGCTTTTTTATGTTCACAGGTTACAATTACTGTCCATTCAATTACAAGTTACAGTTTATACTTCAATTTCACATTAGGGCAAAATGAAACAAAACAGTGAAGGCAAGACAACAGGATGCACTGCAGGGTGTTGCCTACTCAAACCCCATAACCTGAGAAATAAGTGACATTAGTCTAGTATTTCAGCTGAAGTATTTCTTTCTCATGCTAACAATTTAAACGTACCACTTCAAAGCTCACAGCCATGCTCAGCCAGTGACATGAGCTCGACCACGACACACACACAGACCCATTACCGCAGACAGGGGAGCAGTAGAAGGGGCCATGAGCTACACGTCTGGACTAAATCCACAACAAATCACTTGCATTAGTTCACCTAAACGTTATAATGGAATTACTTCAGTCAACTGTCTTACCAAGCATCATGGAGGACAGGGCAGACACAAAACCAGGTGAAAGTGAGCCAGTCAGGGGAAGACCAAAGATTGCTGGGAAACCTTTATAGTTTTCGCTCCACTGCCACCTGCTGGTTGCTCCACAAATCGACCATAGGTAAAAAGGTAAGAAATAAAGCATTTGAGGTCATCAGATATTTGAGCATCTCTCTGGCCACACGCAGCTCACTGAATCAAGACTTGAAATTCGAATATGATGTTATTGCGAAGACGTTGTTTGTCTGTTTTTAACTTTGGACCACGAGGCTGCAATAAAGATCTATCTAAACAAACAGCATGGGTAATTGTCATTCTTTTCACTTTACCACCAGCTTTATCAGTGACTCTTACTGCTGCCAGTGCAAAGACATCTTATAATACACTCCTTAAATCAAAATTCTCAGTACTGTAAGAGAGATTTCACTTTGGTCGTGTGGTTCTCTGCAGCTCACAGGGGAATGCCTCGAGTGTCCTTTTATTCCTGAGGCTTTTAACACTTGGAGAAAGTTGTCAGGGTGTGCACATTTCCATCTCTCCACTCTTGTGCGTCCTATAGCGTGTCATTCTTGGAACATTTACAAATATAAAAAGGTGGGATGGCAGAAAAATAGATAAGAACCTGTAGTCAAAAGAAAAAAGAGGTAAAAAGAGGTAGAAAGAGATAGAGGCTTTATTTGACTCGAGCTGGTAAATGGTGAAACCCATTGACAGAGTGCGTTAGCTGGTTAGGTGAGGCTGGGATGATGCGAACAGCAAATCAATTACTTTTTTCTCTCAGTTTTGAGGTCTTATTGCCTGGCCAGCCAAGAATACAAGTTTCTCCAATACTCTCCATGACGTGTAGTCTGGACTCTGGTTTTATCTCCCAAAATTCATATGATTGACCTAGTGTTTTTCAGTCTTTTTGCTCTTAACAAATTATACCATTTTTATATTTTCTTTGCCCGTGTCTGGTTCTTTATTGCTTTCGGAATGATGGTCGTTTTGTTTTCTCACCTGGTTCAGAAGCTGCTCTGGACAGTCCAAAATAGTACATTGTTCCATTAAATATATGTGTGAGTCAACCACAATGTCAAGATCCTGGTCTGCCTTGTGTTTTGCGCTGTTTTTTTTCCCTCCCTTCTGTGTCAGAGCCTGGAGCTGGGGGGAGATTTGGGCTCCTCCCATGCACACCTGCAACTAAACTCTAATCAAGCTGCACCTGAGGGGGACAAAGGGAGCCAGGACCTGACACTCAGCGCCAGATTGTCCACATATCCACTGTGATACAGCTCTGCTTGGCTCAGTCTTATGTTTTGCATTTGTTACCTTTTACTAACTTAGATGTTTTTTGCTCCTAGTCAGATCCCACTCCTTGGACCTGCTCAGCTCCTCTGCCTCTGACCCAGCTCTCCACGACCGGTATGAACCTCACACCCTCTGACCCAGTTCACCTTGACTGGTACGGATTATCTCCTCTCTGATCCCGCTGCCCACGATCCGCTCAATAGCTACTGCAAACAATCCTGCTCTCAACTGTCTGATCCATCTACCTTCATTTGCACATTTCAATCTGTAAATAAACATTGTTAAACTGTTCCCTGAGTTCTGTATCTTTGGTCCCCCTGTCAGTCGTTATGTATGTAACTGTATAAAGAAGTGGATTAAGGGAGTGTAACATTGACTGTAGCGTTTGGCTCCAGCTAAATGAAGGGTAGCAGTTCAAAGTGCCAATCCAGAGTGAGGCCCACCTGAACATTTTATGACCAAAATGACGAGGCTCACTGCAGACATTACCGAGAGTGGGGTGACAATTTTTCTATGTAAAGTGAATTGGAGCTGGAAGCGTGTCCACGATCCCTTCCTATTTGGAACATGGCAGCTAGCAGGTTAGCTATGTCTATATATATATATATATACACATATAGACTATTGAATAAATTTAACTGTAATTAGATTTGTTTTTCAAGGCACACCCAGGAATACCTCAAGGCACACTAGTGTTCCCTGGCACAGTGGTTGAAAATCAATGGATTAGCCAATTAGACATGCTCTGCCCAAAACAGACATGTCTAGGAATTGAAACACAGCTTGACTTTAATAGAATCAATGAGTAAACCATTACATATTGCCTTGGTTACCCTGGGATTTTTTTCACATACAAACGTAAAAGCAACAACATCCAAGGAGAAGGCCCCGACTATACATCAGTAATGGATTAGATGAACTTTCCCCTGTTTGGCAAAGGTTAATTTGAGTGTAGACAGCTTTCATTGCAGCTTTTCACCTTTCCAAAATTTGGCCACTTACCACCTAGCAGCCAGCATGTGGAACTATAAGACAAACACGTATTGTTTCCCCAAGACAACGTGCAACACTTTATCAAATAAGGTCGAGAGAGGTGACAAAAAGTGGTTGCAGCAGGGAAATTTGCTTTTGGTCAAGTGGAAAGAGACTGAAGAGGTTACTGTATCAGCATTTTGCACACAGCGTTGTCCGGTCACACTGCCCAAAGAGAGGGAAGGAGGGTGGCTAGTGGCAGGTAAAAATTGTATTGTGCCCATAGGTTGTATCTAACCTGCTAGCCAAAGTCATTCAAAATGGGAAGCACGAGCACGATTTGGCTCCATTGATTCTGACTCTCATTCGCTTTCTATTGAAAAAAAAATTCACCTCTCTCTAGAATTCAATACTTCTCAGTGCTGAGGAAAATCATAGCATACACATTTTTGTATTGTTTCCATATCATCATCATCATTATCTTCAAGTTGTTGGCCATTGGTTGAAGAGACACCCCCATGGCCCAGAAGCAATTCAGGGAGATAATGAAGGACCTTAGCCTATACTACAAGTCTCTGTCATTCTCCGTCCCACTAATATCACTAAACTCCTGCCCACATATCAGAGATGCATAGAAAGTGTATGAAAACCTTGGTATACTGCAGCCAGTGAGATGTGGCTCATCACTCATTGGCCCACATTTACAAACATTGCGGTGAAAAGGGAGTATATTTTGCTGTATATTTGTGCATATGCCAGAGGGCGTGTGGTATTTATGAACCTGTGCGCACCGCTCCGATCCTGCTGTACGCACGGGCAGCTGGTGATAAATATGGAGACAGAAAACCAGCATAATTTGAATGAAACACCCCAAAATATTCATGTTTCAAGTGGCCTCACCCATGGGATTTCTGTAAAGCAACGTTAGTCTGACATCAGAAGTAATGAGGCACAAAAACATGCTGGCTAATTGTTCCAAATGCGTTAAACAACCACATTCAAATTACCTTTGCCCCAAAACCTGTCAGACCCCTCTTGTCCCAGTCTACATGCAAGTCAAAGATCCGAATAGGTGCTAATGGAGAGGTACAATGCATTCAGGGCAGCTAGTAATTCTACATCTTAATTACTAATAAAAAAGATGTCTGTGTAATAACTCAAAAAAAAAAATCAACTGGACATACATTTCACTGCTCATCCTAGTCGTACTGCCTTATATCTATCTGAAGGGAGGAGCTAACCCCACTTTTGGCAGGAATAGAAAAGTAACATCCCATTTATGCTGATCATCCCATTTTCAGACATGCTAGGAGCCCCGTATTCCTCTCTGCAGCACAAATGTACATATTGAAGCTCTGGTAGGTTTCACTTTAACATAGCGGACCAAAACGAAATGTGCTCAGTGAATGCTACTGATTTAAAATGAGTGAGCAGACATCCAATCACGTCTAATATTTTCCTGGCTGTTTCTTATCCCATGCAGTGAACTGTTGTCCTAGTGTAAATCGACCTACAGCAGGTGTTCAAGTACGTGTCGGCTTCTCCAGATGCGATTAGTTCCTGGGTGTACGTGCATTTTGAAAAATTGGTTTAAATTGGACTAGGCCAGTTATGCGCTTTTCCTGGTGTGTGTGTAAACAGTGATTGAGGGGATCACTCTCTCGCATGACCTACAAGACGATTCAATTAACTTGTATCTTAACATGGATTGTAATGTAATAGCCCCAGTGAGGTATGAACAGTAATTATGAGTTATCTCACCTCCAGCTTGGCCCTGTATCTCATCTTGTTAGGTGCTCTGTGTTAATCCCATATTAATATTAATAATTCAATTGCCTCAGCAGCACATACTATTAGGTGCATAATTGTCTTTTAAAACACCGAGTCGACATTTTCAAAATTTGCAAAAGTAGTTTCCCAAGAGGAATGTGGCCAAGTAAACAAAGCACACCGGAAAAACATGCATAAATCAGTTAAAGGTGCTCTATGTAACTTTTTCTGGTGGGTGGTCTGCAGCCTGCTCCATTGATGTTATTGCTTTGCCACTAATATTCCATAGTATGGCATAAAAACAGTCTATCTTCATTGTGGCAAGTACAAATCGAGCAATTAAAGTGGAACTAAACACTAAATCAACTTTTTTGCTACTAAAAACTGTGCATATAGTGTTTAACAGCATTGTCTACTGTCCCAGTGGCCACTGCAATTTCAGGTATTTGGTGACATCACACAGGACTGCCATGTGTTTCTGATTACAAACACCTGGCTGTAGGGGCTGAGTTTGAAATGCGAATACTTTTTAAATGATTTATTATTTATTTATTTTTAAAAGAATTGAACATTTTACAAAAACAAAGAGTCAGCAGTCAATATGAATGAAACAGAGCAACAAAAAATGAGGCAGAGGAAACAAAAAAATTTAATCAATATAAGGAGAAGGAATTGCTTCCTCATTGCACATTTGAGTTTAACGCACTTACACTTACATACTTACATTGCACACACATTTTCATTCGTAATACATACACTGCACTACACCACTTATCATCATTATTATTATTAGTAGCAGTAGTAGTATTTAATTCTTATGTAAATTAAATCTTACTTTTGAGCACTTTTACCTCTTGTCTCCCTTTTTTTATGCACCTGAGCCAAGCAGAACAGCAGGTTTTCAGCCATTTCCATCTATGTATGAAGAATTTTCTAGTGAGAATTTTAAAGTTAATGACATTTTCAGGTTTTCTGGCCTCATCTGAGACTCCACAGATAATGTTCTTTTCTGTAAACATTGGCAAGCGTTGGATTTTGGGTTTGAGCCAGTCCATCACATCAGAATATTTGTGTAAATGCAGCAGAAAAACATGGTCAGTGGATTGAGTCACCTCCTCAAAAAACAGTTGTTTAGTTTAAACTTAAATCATTTGTGCAGCACTTCAAATGGATAAATATTTTTGATTGTTTTAAAGTGGATTTCCTTTATTTGGGGATTAATTAACTGGACATTTCAGATATCTGCTATACAACTTTTTAAAATGGCCTTTTTGGATATTGCAATGCACCAGGTCATGCTGAATTTGAGGTGGATGCAGTTCACTGGTCCCAAGCGAATCAGTTTATTTGGAAAAGTTTTGAGAATTTAATCTTTGGAGTCAACCGTATAAATATGGATGGAAGATGAGGTGGGTATTGTGGTATTTTTTTTGGTATAGTTTATGTTCACATGGTACATAGTATTTACTGCAAAAATCCTGGTACAAGAGTAAGTTACCAGAGTAATCCAATAGATGTATTATAGACTATATGCCTTTCTCCTGCCATTCTGTTAAGTAGAATGATTTACATCTGAACAAAACAAATCAAATCAACAGTTCCAGAGTGGAGTGATAAATTATGTTTGAACAACATTTTCCAGTAAAACAGAACTTGAGAATGAAATGAGGAGCTTTACAAAAAATTTTTCACTACAAAATCAATGCAAAACAAAATGTATGTGACTAATTTTTTTTAGACATTCTTTTGGGGACATATTACCACAGATTTCTGGGGTTCATCAAAAACCCCTTTGACTATTTATTTTTAGTATACCATGTAAACAAAATTGATGGCCTGTAGACCACCATGTTCATACTTGCAGGCCAAGCTGGATTTTTTAAGGTATTGTGTCTTTTCGTCAAATCAAAATTCATGGCGTTCATAACAGAGTATATACATCCTAAAAGACTTTCCATTTTTGCTATGAAGCACAACTGAGGCCTGACCTCGTCCCTTCTTTTTGGGCCTTGTCGACCAAAGGCCATTGTGTTCTTGTGCTGTCTCCCCCCCTCCCTTCTGTGACTGTGCACCTTGAGCTGGTTGCAGACTCTGACACCACCCTCATATATGTTTATCACCCACTACTCACCTGTAGCACCAATCAAGCTTCAACCTCTGGACTACAAAGACTCTGCTCATACAAAGACGCTGCTCTTTTTTTTCCTCCTTCATGGCCTCAGCAGCAGGACTTGCCTTCTTCTGTTCTTGAACCACTGCTGGACACATCTCTCCGTCCGGGGTGGTCGTCTCCCTCTGTCTTTGTTGCAGTGCCGCTGGACACAATTTTCCGTCCAGGGAGCTTGGGAGGGAGTATGTTGCAGCTTCGATGGACAGTTTTCTGCCCAGGGACCTCCTCGTGTCTAATGCTCCTCACCCTGGCTACTCATTTAGGTCACTGTAGCCACCTTTGGCCCCTGCCCATTGTCATCAGTGCCAGTGGACCTGCCTCTGAACACCGGATCTCCCAAAAGCATTTCTGAGTTTGTAGCTCCCGGGGCCTGTTATTCTGCCTCTTATGCCCCTGGGTTTTTCTATGGACCCATTTTGTCTGCTTCCATTTTTCAGGACTATTATGTCTCTTCAAAAGGTCAGATAATGAAATGGTTGGATCACAGTTTGTGGGTCTTCACCATTGTTTGCCTCCCAGAGTTTTTATAGGGTAGGGCATCATCATTTAGCAAGAGCATGCCTCAGGTGTACGGAGCAAACACAGCTGAGCACCATGCTGTTTCTTATAACTCTAGACCCTGCCCCTCCTACCCCCTGTCTCTCTTTAGTCCTCCAGGTACTGCTCAGTTTAGCAGCAGTATTTGAAATTTCTTTTGGGCTGAGTTTAGGTGTTTAGTCCCACTAAAAAACAAACAAACAAAAACACTAAACCATGTATATACTTATTGTCACTTTAAATTAGGGCAATATTATTAATTAATGAATCAATTTATAAAAAGGTTTATTCTATCATAAAAGTATCTAGCCAAAATCAACACCCTAAGACTACAACATTAAACTCTCCTTGTAACTCTTTTGTTATTAGATTGTTTTGTAAAGCACAGCTGCATTGGAGTGTCCCTTTTCCTTTCTTATCAGTTTCCTGACAGAAGCAGCTTGTATTGAGTTGTGGAGAGAATGAAGAGTCCAGAGGGCCATCTTTATCCACTTCACAAAGACAGGTCCAGTAAGTGCAGGTGACAGAGGCGAGCAGGCCAGAGCTCACATCACACACTATCACAGGGAATCACAGAAGCACAGGTACTAGGCCCACCAGCTCCTGCTACAACCCTCCAGCATCAGCACATTCACAAGTGCTCAGAAAAGTGCACATCCACACTTTTAAAAAAGGGAAAGTTTCAGCACAATTGGCAGCTACGTCTCTATTTAGGATCCCACTACAGTCGAATCTTCATTGAGCAAGAGCAGCCTGGGATCTCTATGGTTTCATCTAAAGTCAACCAAAGCCACAAAGGGCCTTGCACCACTTTAGGAGTCAAGTTATTTTCTGTTGAGATTATTTTATTTTTACAAGCGCTCTATCACAAAGCTTCAATGAATAGTGTAATAGCTATAATCAAATCTCATGGCACAATATAAAGAGTATAAACAATATTATTGTAGGACAGCTGACAATAATGTGGCAATTACATGACTGAAAATAAAACTGCAGATGCTTTGACCAGTTTATAGAGAAGTTATCATAAAATTGTGCTGTGGACACCCGGCTTTAAGAAAAAATAATATCAGCACTGGGAATGTCCCGTGTTGTTGAAAATACCCCCTCACAGGACACTGTTGTTGATGTTCTACAAAGATATGTCTTTGCTAAAGATGACAGAAGGCATTTTACAGAATGCCTGGCTTGCTTTAGGCAAAGTGAGAGATAGGTTTTATTGTTGGATTTGATTGCATATGAATAGGAGAAAAGCTGCTTTTGTAAGCCAAGAGTGCAATATAGACAACTCATCAAGCTTAAAAGTATACTACAGTTGGACTGTGACATAGCACCAATTAGGGATGTCAAATCATTGTTATGATTACTTCCTACATTAATGTTATGATTCAATGATTATTCATGATTCTTGACCTCATGACCAAACAGTGAAATCCAAAATGTTCTTCAGTTTCTGTAACGTAACAATAACATCATAACACACAATAACATGTCCTGGTTTATGGAATGAGATTTTGTGGATAAAGTAAATTTGAGGTGACAGTCAGATTAAAGTATAGATAGAATAGCTCTTATAATTACATAGTGACCTGAATAATCACAATTATCGATTAACCTAAAAAATCTATCACGTTCTTGCTGCTAAAGATGTGAAGACTGAGGATGTGGAATGATATCCCACAAATAATCATTTAAATTGTCCATTCCAGGCTACTTTATTTAGCGTACTATAGCGTACTATAACACATATTTATTTACTGTATAACGCCTAATGACTAGAATCAGACAAGAGTAACAAAATGATTTAAAATGTATTGGTTTATTGTTTTTTGTTGGCTATATTTTAGTAGGCGTGCACAGCGAAAACTTATAATGGTTCTGTTCCTCTTCATTCAGCCAGGTATCGATGTCAAGCTAAGAGCCTAACAATCTGTGAACTCTGGGCTTCAACTCCAAACATCCACTCACCTCAGCATGAAGACGATCCTCAGGCTGGGAGCAGGATTCTTTGCAGCTGACCTTTTTCTATTGTTTCCCCACTTGCAACTCACTATTCGTGTGGCCCTTCACCTACTCATTTACTCACACAACCCCCTCCTTTACGCTGGCCTATTTTCTCTGGACCCTCTGGCCTGTTCAAAATGTGTTGGCGTAGACACCTTGCAATTGAGTAAAACAAAGTGAACTTTTATTGTGCACTTCCAAAAGGACATTTGTTCACACATTACTGAACTTACTGAACTCTCAATTCTAAGTTCTCTTTCATTGTAAACTTCACCCTGAGAACGGCCCTTTGTTGTCCATGTTGTTAGTTGTTGTTTGCCTTCAATAAATGGTACTATCAAACTTATACTCCTGCCTCAGTCCCTCTTCTAAGTCTATCTGTTGTTTTAAGGTATTATACGAAGACTATACGATATGTAGCAATTGCAAATACACTTTATGTTTTTTTAATTGATCCTGGTCGATTGAGGTTTGCCTGCTTTTCATCCCTTTGAAAACCTAAAACGAGGGTTGATCGCGCGAGCCTATCCAGTCTTATCCTCCTCTTCAGCTCTGAGAGGGCTGACATGGCTAATGATGATGGACGCACCAGGGTTCCCCAAGCACCTTGTGTTTACCGCACACTACCAGCGTAACAGGGCAGAGGAGTTTGAAGACAACCCAAAGCTCAGTCTCTAGAGCGGGCCCAGGAAAGTGCCAAGTGTGAGAGTAAGGATAATTAACTCCATTTTCTAATTAGGACAGAAACTCCGCCGAGGATACAGTAGCACAAATAAACACCAGGAAGAGAAAACTATCCCACAGTGGTTAAGCTTGTGTAGTGATTTTTCATTATGCAAAAGTATCAGTCGTAAACACACTCTAAATTGTATTCTTTGGTCATTTACACCCAAAAGTCCAGCGCAGAGGCCTCATTTATAAAGCCTTTGTCCACGTAAAACAAGGTCGGAAACATGAAAACTCAAAAATGTCAAAGGTGCCATTTAAAAAACAAACCGAACATGAAACTTTACAAAGTTCAGCGATCATTGTGTCATTGTATCAAAACAAATATGGCAAAAAAATATTACAGGGGACTGAAAAACATTTCTATGAGCGAAGCACTAAACTATTAATCTGACATGGGAGAAATTTGTAAATCATATGTGTCCAGTGAGCTCACATGTGTCACTGAAATAAACCAATCTGACAAATGTGGTGACCAGACTGATATTGCTTTGTATTAAAAAAAAATAAATAAAATACAGACATATTCAGGGTTTGTCAGGCAAGGAAAACTGCACAGAAACACCGGGATAGAACCTGGAAAGATGGTGTAAACATGTATGGATATGTACTTTTTCCTACATGTGTTGGTTTCCCTACGTTCCCTGGTCTATAAAAATGAGGTACCAGGAAAAACATAGGCACCAACTCCGATTAGCATCAGCATTCTGCCACAAAATTTGAAATCATTTGGTTGGTGGTGTGCCCGAGCAGCTTCAGAATTCTGCTGTGGTATGTGTGTCCATTAACTTAGACTCATCTGAAATGTTTTTCTTAGTAGGTAGTTCCAGTCAGGTGATTTTGCACCACCTGTGAACTGTAGACAGGTGAAGACTTGAGATGACACTTGGACAGAAATCCACAGCCCCTCAGCCGACAGCCTGTCACTTTCTCTGAGCTGCTCTCTGGAATTTGGCAGAGCACATCTTCCTCGTCTTATTCACAGTGTGTCACAGTCTGACATTTAAATATGCAGGGGCTAATTCTGAAAGCCCTCATCTCCACTCTCTGAGCATGCTAAGAAATAAAGAGCATGATGGAAACTAAGGGGTTGGGGTTTATTTCTATGGGTTGAGTCGTTGTGAGTTTCTTAATGCAACAGAAGGATGAATGCCAAAAGTAGTTGGCAAGAGTGTGGCTCGCTTTAAACATGACGGAGGTTGGATAATATATTTTCCAGCGTTGAGGGGTTGTTTTGAGGATAGAATGTGCTTAACAGAGATGTATTCAATTCACCTATTCAACGATGGAACCAAACTTGGAACTAAACCTGAACTAGATTGAGCCAAATCAGGACAGAGTTCTGATTCCAGTCTTGTAATCAAAAATGTTTAATGCAAAACTGGAATTATGTATTAAAAATCACAACATAATAGATGATTGATATGGTTTTATGGGAAAAAAGGCAATAATTGACACAGTTGAAGAAATAAACTATTACAAATGTACTCGTGGAATATTTATAGATTTGAAATAACTGTTTGATGCCATAGCTGCAATATTTAACCAATAAACTCAAAAAGATGTGGCATTAGATGAATTGCTTTAAAATGGGTCAAAATTTCCCCAAGTAACAGACAACACTTTGTGAAGATGGGAAGTTATACATCGTCATGTTTGAAGATTTCCTGCTGTGACCCACAGGGGTGAATATTGGGCCCCAAACTATTTAACCTTTATACTGATGATTTGTGTAATGTTTCGAACTGTCAAAAAATGTTGTTTTTCGCTGACAATACAAATATATTCTGTTCTGGGAAAGTGATTATTATGGAAATGAAAAAAGTTAAATCACTGATTGATAAACACTAGTTAATTCACTAATTTGAGTAAAATTAAACTCAAGACATTCTTTAAACAAGGCAAACAAACAACTGTTCAAATATAAATGGATGGAACTATTATTGAAAGAATACAAAAACTTGCATTTCTTGGTGTAACAACTGGTGAGAATATAAACAGGAAAGATTATATTAAATACATTTTCAAATAAACTGGCAAAAAATAACATAAGGCTGAATATTTTCTTGATCATAAATCACTACACATATTATACTGTCTTCTTATCTTGCCATATCTAAGCTACTGCACTGAGATATGGGGAAACGACTATAAAAGTTCAATTTTGCAAATGATCTGGTTACAGAAGAAAGCCATAAGAAGAGGAACCTTGTAGAATAACAAACAGCTCAAATTGTGTTTAGAATACAGCAGAACTCTACCAATAAACATACAAACACATTTTCTTTAGCGATACACAGTCAGTTCAGGGATACAGTCAACAAATACTATAGCCAACATGAATTATTAACTTGGAATCTTATTTTCCAAAGTTTTAATTAGGAAAGGGGATGGGATTAAACAAGTTATACTTCTTCCCACTCCTGTTTGGTCGTCCTGTAAACTCTCAGCTCTGTGGTCTTTGTATAATATCTTTCATTTTGATTTGTGACTATATTTACCACGCAGGCAAACTGGACTCAAACACACACCTAACCCAAGTCTCAGGTCGTTTTCACAGTGTGCACTAGATTTAGTTCTGTTTACTTTTTGGTCGGCCTTGTTCACATACACCACGCATCATTCAGCCCAAACACTCACCATGTGCCATGTGAGAGTCCATCGTCTGATTGTCAAATTTTTTATGACAACACGCTTCAAGTGGACAGAGCTCCGTTAATACACACGCACACACACACTGGCTTCCCCTATATATATATATATATATATATATTTTTTTTTTTTTCTATCACCTGTGGCTAAATATACTGTGAGGATTGTACATGCTGGGGGCAGAGGAGGAAAAGCTTTTGGTTTGTCAGTGTGAAAACGACCGCAATTAGGTAGGACAGTATAGGACAGAAAGTGTTCTATTCAATTCAGTTCAATTCATTTATTTTTGTAACGCCCAAAATCACAACAACAGTTGTCTCGAAGGGCGTTCATGTTTTGGTTGATGGGGGAAACCGGAGTACCCGGAGGAAACCCATCCAGACACGGGGAGAAACATGAAAAACTCCACACAGAAAGGCCTGACGACCCGGGGATCCAACCAAACCCTCTTGCTGTGAGGCATGAGTGTTGCCACTCAGCCACCGTGCCGCCAACACACAAAAACAAAACAACAGGAAAAATCAGACAAAACAAGAAAAATCGGCCAGGCGAGGAGGAGGAAGACCAGACGAGGAGGAGGAGAGCCAGGCGAGGAGGAGGAGAGCCAGGCGAGGAGGAGGAGAGCCAGGCGAGGAGGAGGAGAGCCAGGCAAGGAGGAGGGCCAGGCGGGGAGGAGGAGAGGGTCCAAACAGAGAGGGTCCAAACAGTTCTAACCTGCTAAGTTACCTGTTCTAAAAACAGGCAACACTAATATGACAAATCAGGCAGATAAGCAAATTAAGAATATACGTATGTCTTAATAGCAACTTCAATATTCTCCAAACTGGGGAAATCTCCAATAGAAAACAGGCTGGGTATAAAGTCAGAAATACGGTCAAACTGGGAATAATTCAGAATCAGATGGAAACAAGTGTCTCTCTTGACTGGTCAACAATATAACAAAGACTGAATGGGCAGAGGGAGTGTATAAAGACTACCCTGGGATGATTAGGGAATGAGTGCAGCTGTGGGAAAAATGGGGAGAAAGCAAAAGATGGACCGGAACAGAATGGGAACTGGAGCCGGACTGGGGATAAATATGAAAACAATGTGCAGAACTTTCAGTTATTGCAGTGTCATTATTCGTCATAAGATTTCTGTTTTATAGTTTGCATGTTTGAAATACATTCATTCATTCACTGTGTAACACCGGATTTACGCTTGATACATTTTTCTTGTGCTAATTTCAGTCATTCCCATCTTGTCATCTTATGTAGCGATGCCATATATAAACAGCAATAAACGCACATGGCAAAGCTTATTCCATAAAGTTTGTCTGACCTTTTAATGACCCGCGTCTTTTCCGTTTCAAAATGTTACAACAGTTTAAGTAGGAGAATAAAATATTTAATTTTGTATAATCCTAAAAGTATTTAGGAGAGATATGATCAGTGTTTGCTTCCATTTCTGAGATGACAGTTCATTTTGCTGTAGCTGTAAATAATCTTTATCACTGATGCTATCGTTTGCCCATTAAGCAGCACGGATTCAAATGTGCTGGTTATCGCATTGGGGGAAAAACATGCCTTGTAATTTGTTAGCTTGAGCATCTCTGACTTTAACTAAGGTCAAAATATCTTTCATGCATCAAATATTTCTTTTACTTAACTTGCAGTCACAAATTAAATAGTGTGTATATATTATTGTTAAGTGCATAGCCTTGGTTAAAAGTGTTGGGGAGCATTACTTCTAAAAATGTAACTTGAGTTATCTTGTTACTGTCCTATGCTATTTTCTCAAAAAAATAGTCTTATATAGTGCTTTTCCAGACTCTTTCAGTTGCTTTACAGTCTCGTGCATTATTCAGTCACTCCATACCCAGTGGTGGTACAGTTGCCCTGGGATAGACTGAAAGATCACAGGGACACACCTAGAGCTGGGACAAGATCTTGTGCCACAGGATCAAGGCAAAACTGCCACAAGACTGCACACACATAAGATTTGTATTTATTTTTTTCATGTGTTTAGTTTTGGATTTGACAAAAAAGGGGGTTAAGTTCAAGCGAGTCTCATTTCTTAAATAGCAGCGCTACAATGACAGCCACATATTAAACAAAGTCAATCAAAAACAACGAAGCCAAAATTGAACTACACAGTTTATTATGTCAAAATCTCACCTTGCCTTGCTCTCATGGACCCAATCTTGTGTTTCATCTCATCTTGTGGAAATTGTGTCTCGTCGCACCCCTACACACATCACATACACACACCACATTCATACAAGGCGATGTGGGTTAAGTGCCTTATACAACAGTGTTTTTTTGCTACTGCTGCCCCACTGTGGCACCTGGGATTCACAGCGGCCTCCCATTCAAGTACTAACTAACTAACTAACTAAGTACACGCTCTATGATTTTTATTTATACCTAATAAATACACCTCAGAATCAGATACAGGCGAGCACAATAGGTTACTGCTCAGATCGCTCAGCATCGCTCATCAGTGTGGCTTTAAAGAGCAGCCAACGAAACACACAGGGAGAGTTTACAACACACTACAGCAAAAAACAACTTCCCTGACCAGTGGTAGAGTTATCAATCTGAGGGACCTAGGCAAGTTTGAGTTTGGGGCCCTTTATAGTACGTCATCTGTTTTTCCCTATTGTTCTTGGGACGCACACATCTCTATTTATTTGGTGTGGAATGGAAACTTCAATTTAGGATTTAGGATTCAACGACATTTTAGTTTTCATCAATTACAGCTTACAGTAACAGGTCTACTCATGGAAATTGGTTTGGTGAAATGAAGAGCTTAATAATTTAAAATGCCTGATTACTTTTTGTATGGAACCCCTATGGACAAAGGACACACACAGCACTGCCTCGTTGGGTTTAGGTCTAGGTCTATTTAATAACTTCTTCATATTGAGTCAGAGAGATGTAAATTCTGATAGCAAAGATGTATTACAAGGCCTATTACCAACCTAAAGATGAAGATCTGTGTCATGTGACCGAAGTAGCAGGTTCCAGTGTAGACATGTTAAAATAAGTACGTGTTCTGTTCACCAAGTTCACCTCGATATTTGTAACACACACGATTCAACACGAGGTTTAAGAGTAAAGTAATAAAAAAAAAAACTTCCACAAAATGTCTACTTCCAGAGCAGACCAAAAGCATAACGCAGCAGAAAGGAAATACACCATTAAACAAGATTGTATCTGGCACCCTAAAATTTGGGGCTTTCTGGTGACTCCAACTGCTGATGAGATATGTTGTTGTATTTTTTTCTGTTTATTCCCAAATAAATACATGGTCAAACTCATCAAATGTTCCTGTTTTCTTCTCTGCTTATGTAAGATGCGTGAGGGTCTTCAGGTTCTGCCATTCATTTTCAAAGCCAGACTTAACAAAATGTTAATAGATCAAATAATTGTCGAAAATTGAGTTTGTATGTTTATGCTGTTTTAATATTGATGTGAGCTGAAGGTGTTATTGAATTATCTCAAGTGTTCCTGCAGCTGACACAGTTACCCTTTACTTCACATTTCCTCAGATCGACATGTCTTTGACGAGCTTTTGACATTGTGAGTCAATCCTATTATGTAAATGCTATTGATCGGGGCAAACGCAGATCTTTGGGTGAACGTGGGTCAATTTATGAACTCCCATAAGCCTGCTGGTTCATTCTGATGAGGTGAAGGTGACAATATAGTTTTTTTTTTATCAACCACAGAGGGGGAGCTCTATCCTGTCCTGCTCTTGTGAAGAGGACAGAATGGGAAGTACGTTATGCTGTGCTCTTTAAAACATTCAATTCTTGCTAGAAATCTAGGGGTAATAATGGACTCAGACTTGAACTTGAACAACCACATCTAATCAACAACATCTGCAGCTTTTTACCATCTAAAAAACACTGCAAAAATTAAAGGTATACTGTCAAAACCAGACTTAGAGAGACTTATCCATGCATTTGTCTCCAGTAGGTTAGATTACTGTAATGGCCTGTTCACTGACCTCTTTAAACGAGCATGACAATTGACAATGTTTAAATCCAGGCTGAAAACAGTTTGGTTTTAGCTGTGCATTTGACTGAAAGCTTTTTATTCTGCACTCTTTTAAAGTTCATTTTATGATGATTATTTGTGATTATTTATGTTTTGATTTGTTGTATTATGATTTTAATGTCTTTCTTATTCTGTAAAGCACTTTGTGTACAAATTGTGCTATACAAATAAACTTGCCTTGCCTGTAATATTCCAGTTAAAAATACACTTGGCCGTACTCCGGTCCACATGTTTTGCCTCAAATTGCTACTAAACCACAACTTTATTGTGGTGGCACATCCAGTTAAGAAATTCACTGGAGAATTTGAGAAAAGTTTTGCCTCTGAAGTTGCTTGATTTGTGTCAGATGTTCAGTGTTAAAGTGCACCAAGTCAACAGTCTTGGAGGTTTTAAAATGGTTTTGTAGTTCATATAGAACTTATCTGTGGCCCCATGCAAAAATAATACAACATAAGTACAGATACAGAGGCAAAAGGTTACTCTAGTAAAAGTCAAAGTATCACATGAAAAAATGTAAGTAAATGTATTTAAGTACCTGTTTTAAAATGCACTGTAGTGTTGGTAAACATAGTTATATTGATTAAAAACGATACATATTTTTGGTCAACAGTTACAATACAAATCAATTATTTTTGAATGACTCTTGTGTATTTACTTTTGTTTGGTCAAAGGCAAAGCTTGATCTCTAAAACTTTAATCAGGATGTTATCGTTAAAAACAACCCCTCAAATCATATGAAAACTACTTTTTACTTTCAATCCAGTTAAAAAATGTAGTGGAGGAGAAAGTACAGATATCTCCCCCAGTAAAAGTAAAAAGTATCCACAGTACTTTACTACGTGTACTCCATTACCTTCCTCCATTGCTTTTCACGTATCCATTATAATCGGATGCATCTTGTAGCATTCACAAAGCAGGATGTGACTGAATGAGAAAGTAAGGAGGGAATGCAAATATATGGTTCTTTCCTGACCTCTGGCTACTTAACAGTTATTCCATTAGCAGCACCGACCGCACACAGAAATCAATATCATAATGCCTCACAATCAGTTCCGCTATTCAAAAACTGAAGCTTAGGATTGGGGCTGACTTATCCTTGTTCAGGGTTTTTTTTTTTTTTTTTTATGGAGTTCTTGTTGGCATCTTCACAAATGCTGTATCAACAATAGAATCTCTTACAATCGGAATAATGCGCCTCATCAGATCTATAAATACAGATGTCTTTTACCACACGTTTTCATTACCGAACAGCAGAGTTCTTGATCTAAACATTAGGGCTATTTCCAGTAACATTGCACTCAAAGGATGCATGAATATTAATTACAATATTTATAATTCAGTGTTGGCAGACAGTTTTCCTGAGGCTCTTATGTGATAACAAAAGATGAATCAAATGCATACACAAAAAGCTGTAGAACTCACCCACACAGTTCTGCCATAGCCCAGCGCACCGCCATGTTTTCAGCCCATCTCCGCACTATGTTAGATGTGTCAGATTAGCCCGCGCCCAGACTCCGCTACCGAAGAAATCATTATCTGCATCAAAGGAGACTCCGTTCCAAATTGGCCTGCGAAGGGATCAAAAGTTGTGATCCATATATTTGTGAATTTTACTCGTCTATTTCACATCCAAAAAGGGATCTCTATAATTTTATGTTTGAGTGTTTTTGGCTAGCTGACTTAAAGCTCTACTGTGTAACATTTCGAGGGGCTAGTTAAAGCTATATGTCAAGTCTGCGGAGAGGCAAGCCCGCTCTTCTTTATTTCTTTAATGTGATTTCTGGCTTATTTTTATCAACAATTGCACTTAAATGAATACGGTAAAGGTTGTGTATTGTAAACCATTAAATTTATCTTCAAACTATCATTAAATATAGTTCTGTTTACTTGACTTTTGGATCAGTTTTGTTCACATACACCCCAAACACGCACCATGAGCCACGTGAGAGTCCATCAGCTGATCGCCAAACTTATTCTTATGACAATGGTGGTCTTTTCATTCACAACGTATTTAAATGAATGCATAGTTCGCTTCACTAGAAATAAACATGTTTTCATTTAAGTTCATTATTTGTTTCGTTTGAATATTGTAAGAAGCGACGTACACATTTACAGTAGAGTTTAGGAGTCTGATGGCCATGGGCAGGTTCAGTGTAGCAGCTCCACAGTTGCTCTAATCTTTATTACTGCGCTGCCTTTATGTCAGTGGTAAATCATTTTGTCATAGATCATAGAATTTCAGGGGCACTGTCAAATACTAAAATAACTTTCAGATCACCGCTCAAAGAGGCCTTTGTAGTTTGCATACTGTAATGATGGTTCTATAGTGCAGATTTATTCATTAGAATATTCACACATGATTTTATCCAAAGTAATTGTTGCATTGAGCTGAGTGTTTTAATATCACCCTCTCAGTAACACATTAAAACCTGCTTTTGTGTGATAAATGTATGTGTTCTATTTAATTCTTAAATCAATAAGATTGTCCTTGTTTGAAGCCTGGGCATTACATTTACTGTTTTTTGTGATCATTCCCTGTAGGGGGACAGTGAGCTGCTTTTCAAACAACAGGCCTACAGAAAATGACCTAAAATGCTGCGGTAATTTCTGAAGACCTTGATACGATATATCTATATATATTAGCTGTTAGCTCTGATGCTAGTGCCACTCCAGCTCTAGTCCAAGTGACACGGAGAACGTGACAGTGACTGTACAGGCTCGGCTGAGTGCTGCTGGGCATCATGATGCTCGTAAGTGCCTGAAAATGAAGGAAAAAACATAATCCAACACAAATATCCACTCTGGTTCTCTGGTCTCACAGCCCCACTCCCTCAGTTCGCTGTCTTTGTTGGAGTTTTCAAAATTGTATTGTGTATGGAGTTAGCTCTGACACAAGTGTTGTCATGATGCGTGTATTTCTGTTCCTGTTGTGCCTCCCTGTGTGCTCTTCCTCCTTACCTTCACCTCCTTGTCTCGCCCTGGACCCCGCCTGCCCCACGTCTCCTGTTCTGGCTCCCGCTCTCCGCTCTGTCCTGGTTCGGCTTCCTCTGGCTCTGTTCCCGGTCCTGTCTCCGTCCCGGTCCCGGCGGTTCCCTGTTTGCGTCTCTGCTCCCCTCAGCGCGCCCCTGGGCTCTGCACCCACCCCGCTCTGTGCTCCTTGCTGGATTAATGGACTTTTGTTGATATTTTCACCTACTATAAATGAAGCACTGTAAATCTGCCCCAAGTTCTGCACGTCTTTGGTCCACCCTACTCTAAGCTGTTACGACAAGTGTTTAGTTTGCCTTTAAAGATACACTATGTAACTTTCAGGAGGCGGCAAGTCACCTGCATCATTCCACAGAAAGACAGATTCCATACATTTTCCATGGAGATAGACAGGTTTAATGTCATACTGCGAAATATCATAGCCAAAGGAATAACATTTCCATGGAAACAAGCAGGCCAAATAAGAGACAAGTTTATGGAGATGCAAGCCCACTCACAGTAAGGTCGTATGCGTTTCAGCGCAATAAAAACAACTTTTATATATATATTTTAAAAAGCTTTTAGTTTATTCTATTTTTGATTAAAAAGTTACATATCGCATCTTAAATTTCTGAAGATATTTGAACTCTTCTACATATTATTTGTGTGATGGCATTGCACCTGCGCCTGTCATTTGGATGCTGCTGTGGAGAAGAATTTGCACCACAAATCAAGCGTTTTGCACCCATAATAAATCCCCCGCCCGGCCCGGCCCGGTGTTGCCTGTCACTTGTTTGCTTGAGTGGGTCAGAAGAGTAATAGGTTTTTTCCAGTGCACTTTGACAGTGTTGGTATTGATGTCCAAGCAAAAACTCCTGCGCCTGCCACAACACATATTAATTATGGATATGCGATGGAGCAGCACATCGGAAAAGCCTCTGCCTCAGCTGGAGAAGAAGACGCTCTGAAGTCTACAGACAAAAATGTACACTAGACACGAGAGGTATTTGAGACCTGTGATATGGCAAAGAGTGACACTCATAGAGCGTATATATAAATGGACATTGTTAACCTGCTGGCCATCGAGTTTCAAATAGAAGAGGAGCATGGGCATGAAGTGGTTCATTGTTGCCTCTTTCTGTAATTGCTGCTGTCAGGCTTCTCATTCTGACCTCAAAATGTTCCTATTAACCCGCTCTACATGGTCCTGGTGTTTTTGTTTTGCCTCTGTGTCCATAAATCAAGATATGAACATTAATAACAGACAAATCAGGTGCCTTCTTTTTTTATGCACCACCATAAGCTCATAAGCGCTTTTCACTACTTTCAGAGACCAGAGCGGAGTTTTACCATCACGGTACAGCTAACAACAACTAGCATGCTAACACACACTACCTGATTATCGTACAACACAATGCTCCCACTATAAGAGTTATTGCACTGAACCAACAAGTATTAAGCATTTGACCAGGCTGTTTTCCCCTTACACGGGTAAAAGATTCATTCATACATATTTAAATAGTTTTGTTGAGTGAAGGCGTACATCTTTATGAATATTAGCCACACTCATGATTTGTCATTTACAAATGTCACTTTTCTATCTCAAAATGTGTTTGTTACAGCATCATTCACAAAGCCAGTGGTTTAGTAAAAATAAGCTTTATATTTTATAGTCTTTTTTTCAGAGAGCATCTAGTCGCACCTGCTTTAGGAGTAAAATATTTTGGGAGTATGATGCAAACGTAAGGCCGGACACTTGGAGGATTCATCTATAATTCATTTGTATAGAGACTTTTTATTTAATATTGATTCTTTTATCTATTTATTTTATTTATTTATTCATTTCGAGCACATGTATCAAGTACAAGTTAATGCACATTTCACAAATCTGTTCTTATTTAAGCTGAAAAAGGAGTGGGAAAAAAATTAAAATAAAATCCCATCCCTATCTTCCATTAGAACATAAATTAAATGCTTTGTTTAAGGTTCCCACTCAGTTGAAAATTGTTATATATACATACATAGACACACATACACATAGACTCATTTAATTTGTAACAATAAATCATAATTTAGTGTATCTGTGAAATCCCTCAGTTGTCCTGGTCTGATCCATTTTAAAAGAAAAATATCAAATCTGTCAACTGGACAAAATGTTGTAGCAGTGAAGTTGTTTTGCTGCTCATCCAGGCCACTTCTTCAGTTCTGGTCAGATTCCTAACTACACTGAAACTAAAAACACCTATTTTTTACAGTGTCTGTTCGTAGGCTAGGTCTGTTGTGCCTCATTGTGCCCTTATTATTATACTCTTATTGTGCACTGTGCCTGAGTCCTACTTAATTAATTTAGCGTGAACACGTCAGCATTTGGTGTTTAAACACATACTAACTTTGAAAAGTGTCGTTTTTGTAATGAGGAGCTCTACTTGGGTTCAGTTGAAGCCACTTCAAATGTATCTGCTGTTCAGAAAGACAAACAAAACACACAAAAAACAATAATGGATAAAACACAAAGACACTTTTTCATATGAATTTATGGCTTTTAGTTTAAACAGACACAACACAATAAAAAACCCAAACAAACACTGGCCCATTCAAACAGATAATGACATACACCCATTTCGAAATGCAAATACCCTTTTTACAACAGCTGAAACATCATGTTCAAAAAGGTCTTAAATATCGTCCATCTTCTGCCATTGGATTCTAGTGGGACCTGGTCAGAGATCCATTTAACCAGGACACATTTTGTAACCCCAACAAAAAAAAAAAATCAACCTTTTCTGGTAACGCTCACCCTTCACAACAGGGTCAATTAAACCAAGCAATAAAAATAAAGGATCTTATTACAGACTTGTCCTCATTTGTGCATGTAGCTTTTAAAAATACATAGGAGGTTGAGTGGTTGAATGAATGGCCCTTGTGGGTGGAGCAGCCCTATGCCACCCCCCCATACCCCCACACCCCCACATTCACTTTATCTCCTGGACACATTACACTCTCCACATTGTATTGGGACTGCAGTAATCTCACTGTGCACCGGAGCGTGTGATGCACTGATGCACTATGCAACTACTGCCTGATTATAACACTGTACTCAACTATTTTTCATTCTAATGTTGTTCGTATCATCAGATTCTCCTCACACAGTTATTGCTACATGTACCAGTCGATTCAAAACTCTGGGTCATTTTTTATAAAACATCAAATCTGGGATCATGTTGCAGCTGTGGATTTTGTCATTAAAACTACCACTGCTGACACTACAGGCCATGCTTACCAATGTGCAGATGTAAAATAAAATGCAAAAGGTGAGTGTCTTTTACAGCAGAAGTGAATAGATACTGTGTGTACAATTGTCTTAGTGCAGTAGCCCGGAAAAGGCAAAGCTCTGGATGTTTCTGTTTTCTCGAGCGAGCAAGGATATGATTAAGAGTGAGAAATCATGTTAGAGATTTCGAAGAGACCAGATAGATTGGAAATGTTCAGAGGAGAGTTGCAGCCAAACACAAACCCCGAACTGTAACTCAACCAGGCAAAAAGTCAACAAACCTCATTATTATTTAAAATATGTTACTGTAATCGTGAAGGAAAAGATTGCAGACCAGGTAGAGAGTTGAAAGAGGTTTATGTCATGAGATGAATGGAATTACAGACAGCAGGCACATGCGTTACATTTCAGAGGAGTTTTCCAGTACTTAAAGACCCTTCCAGGTACTATCTATAGAAGACAGGTCTTATAAGGACTTAACTCATTTTACATCCAGTCCGTACAAGGTCACAAAGGGATGTATAGTTAGCTGTTTACAGAGAGGTTGAATATGTCACTAAGAGATACCTGCAGTCACTAAAAGATGAATTACTAGACCTCTTGTCAACCTGAAGAGGAATACCAGTATCATGTGACCGGAGCAACTGGTTCTAGTGAAGACATCTCAAAATAAGTTTATGTCACATTCTTACAGAGAAACAAGTTCACCTCCATGCTTAAGACACAAAGTAATCAACTCAAGAGTAAAGTAAAAATCATGCTTTCAGTTACCATAGTTTATTTTTTGTTTTACGTATGGTATAGGTATTTGGAAGTGCAGATGCTGATACTGGCACTAAGTAACAGCTTCAGTACAGGAAAATGTGCTGGATTGGATTCCAGGATACTAGTATAAAATTACAGCAACCAATGTACACGACCTATCTGTGTCTCCAGATACAAGGTAAACATGTTCATATCAAACATAGCTGATATACTGATAACAATTTTATATATAATATAAATATAAATTTTATATATATATATATATATATATATATATATATATATATATATATATATATATATATATATATTTCTAAGAACAAAATACAGCAAAATATGTCTTCTTCGAAGTTCTGGATGATTGATTTTCACCCAGTGTGCCAGAGAACACTACTGTGCCTTGGGAAATAAATCCAGTAGAAGTTAAGCAAACTCACACATGCATTTAATTTAATCATTTACTATTTTAGAGTGTCTGAACCAATTTCTGAACCAGTTTTTTCTAAAGGGTGTAAATCCAGGGCCGGCCCAGCCTATAAGCAGACTAAGCACCTGCTTAGTGCCCCAAGGCCAGCAGAGGGACCCCAAGAGCCCAAACATTTATATTGAAAATAATGTAATATATCAAGTTTTATTGAAAACAAGGCTGGTGTGTTTACAGCAGAGTAAATATCCCCCTCAAAAGATTACTTCAGGCATACTATGAACTGTGTTGCTCACATGTTGACTTGTTTCTGATGTGAAACATCAAAAAGCCTAGTCTTGACCCAAATATTTTTTTCTAACTTTCTCAAAGTTGCCCTGTTTGTTTAAGGCTTTAGAGAAGGTTACATACAACAATATAAGGGAAAGATTCCAGTTTTAAATCTCAGCACAGTACTGAAACAGCTCTTTTAAAAGTTTTTAATGACCTGCATTTAACTGTTGACTCTGAGAAATCTGCTGTTCTTTTAACTGCCTTCGACATGGTGGATCACAGCATCCTTCTGTCCCGCCTGGAGACACATGTGAGCATTAAGGGTACTGCACTCTGTTGGTTTGAATCCTATCTGTCAGACAGGAGTGTCTCTGTCTCTCTTAGAGTACAGTATGCCGCAAGGTTCTACATGCCGGCCCTCTTCACTCTGTACATGATTCTCGTGGGTGATGTTTTTAGAAAGCATAATGCCGCATTTGATTGTTTTGCAGATGGACAGGACAGGACTAAACCAATGCACTTGGGCTGGTTTCTGCAAAGGGAGAATGTGATTGGTTAGATCCAATGAGCATTCATTTCTGAATGTGTTTTCCCAAAACAACACCAAATCTGACTGGACACTGTAGTTTTCTAAACACAGGACATTACTCTGTCTTATTTACAATATTTTCTCATAGAATTATTTTAATATAAATACAAAATACACATTTTAGCTATGTATTTTCTGAAATATAATGATAAATAGATGAATAAATACTATTTTAATGGGGCCTAGAAGTTCCTGATGGTTCAGTAACATTATTTTGGAGGAAAGTTACTCTTTCCTGAGTACAGTCTTTGGCTACTCTACCCATGTCTGACATCTGGTTTTCCTGGCGTGCATGCAAACGTAGTGAGTGTGAATCTGGACTATTTCTCAGCCCACTGCAGGCCTTGTTCCAGCTGTTGACCACAGCTCAGTGACAGCAGACAGTAGCAGAGGGATCACGTTTGTCACTACAGTGTTTGTGTGCAGGTAATGATTGGATGTGAGTGGGTCTTTGTCTGAGCGGCTCACGCTCAAGGTCACGGTAGACTTCAGAAATGGCTCAGAACATAATCCGTTTAGTAGCAGCAGAGGCGGAGGAGGCAGGGGAGGCGTTCAGAGGAGCTACACCAAACACGATTAGACGCAGCATCCTTCACTGGCCAGGGTCAAGGTGCTTTTTCTCTATGTTTGTCTCAATGAATCAACTAAAAATGGCCAGACAGTATCACAAAGTCATTCTAAAAGAATTTTTTGTTTAACTCAGCAAATGTAATGTTTTTGGAATTATTGACATACTAAAATGCAAATTCCTCCACTAGTTCTCTTGTATCATGGAGGCAAACATGTGACACCACCATGCCAAATGAGACCCTGCTCACTGTAACAATGTATGTTTCCAAGGTTTTAGCTGTTGTATTTTAATGCAAGATTGATCAATTTAATGCATACTGTGTAACATTCCAGCCAAAGGAATAACATCTCTATGGTGGCAGACTCTCTGTTTGAACAATTATTTAATGCACCATCACCAGGACCACAATAGTCTCAATATGTCCTAAATTCTGTCAATGAAATTATTTATAAGTATGGACAGACAAGTTTTTTCAAAGATAAGTAATGAAAAAAGACATGAAAAGACGTCTGCCTTTGTCATAAGTGTCAACTGTCTGCTGTGATGTGTCTCTTATCAGCTGTTGTGCCCAGACTTGGTCAGTCTGACAGATCTGGCAGATCCATCAGGCTGACCACACCTGGCCCCGTGTGGTGGTCTGGAGAAGCTAGTCACAAGTGAGAGCCAAGATAAAAGTCCCCTCGTCTCTGTTAATGGTCTGCTCCAAACATATTACACTGTTTGTTTATATGTTTGTACTATTTTGGCAGAGGATGTGCAGACGGGGCTAACCCCTCGGTCACCAAATTTAAATGTAATTAAAACCAGGTTTCAAAAAGCAAAACACTGAGGCGTTGTGTGATTCTCACTATTATAAACCTTGTGCAAGCGAATATTTTACTGCACCGATAATAATGTAATAAGTGCAAATGTTCCAAAGTAATTACATCAATGAATAATTCTAATTACTTGTGCTCTCTGGATTTAATAAAAATGGGCCACCAGCAGAGAACTGTGTCAAAGCTCGTTACACTCTAGTCCCAAATCATACAATTTAATTAAAAGTTGTTTTTTTTTATTTTAAATCTCAGAGGAGCAATTAAAAAGTCTTGCTATGAAAAACTAACAATGGGTGAGATTTATGAAGCTAATTAACAAACGCTTTTACTATATTTGAATTCATTTAGTTAACAGCACCACTCATACATACACACTCACACACACAGTATCACTGCAGCGTTTGCCTTTTGTGCGCAGTAGTTTTTTCCATGTTTTATGTCCATCTCTAAGGCAACCATGGATTTGAGAATTGTTCCTTGTTGTTGTTATTAACTCTAGTATAATTCTACATCACACAAAAAACAACTGTCATTCGCTGTTATTCCTCTGCAGCCAGGTGTTTTTGATGAACACATGGCTTTAATCAGGGAAGTTGTGCGTGATGTCACCAGCTACTTGAACTCGCAGTGACCATTTAAGGCAGCACTAACATTTACACATTTTTCCTGCAAATTGATTCATTTTGCACTAAAATTCCCCCAAAAAGGACTAGGAACAGTAGATAATAGTACTAAAACGGGATGTACACGGTTTAGTCGCAAACAAAAAGCTCATTTCACGTTTAGCTCCACTTGAATTCAAATCTGGCACAAAGTACAACGTCTTCCCTGTCAGCATAAATACACAAAAGTGATTATTTTTGAGCTTCAGAAAGTTTGTGGAACCAGTCCTTTACAAATAAAAATCGAGCACTATTTGTGCATCATACGTTTGGCAACCGAGTCGTAGAGTGTGAATGAAACCTACTGGAAAATGTGATGTGCATGTATTATACTCTGACATGTAAAATGATTTAAACTTGTTTAAAACAGACAAGACAAAGTAAATATGATGAAATTCTAAAATGTCATAGTACCTGTATTGCCTATATAGCGATGTATAGGCTATATTATAACTTATACACCTTGCCACGTGTATATAGCCTTATGAACATGTGGCGTTCGCTCCACCCACCAGAGCTTTGGGCGCTTGACGCTGATAGCCGTGGTGCTGGGAGCTCTGTTGGACAAGTTGGAATATTACCCGTAAGATTGATTGGATGTGTCGTGACTGGTTGCTGTTTTCTCTTGTGGTGCTGTGGGATAGCGACGGCGCTCCCGGGACACACATTAGTGCAGTATGTCGGGCTTGAGACAGGTCCTTCCTCCACCGACAGTCCTGTGGGTTATGTGACGTCGGCGTTCTCCCTGGACAGACGTCGAATGGGGAGATAAGTGGCATGTGTCCCCAGCGTATGAAGGAAAACTGAGAAAATGTTTAAGATCCTTCCTAAATAGATGCTTTTTTGGCACTATTACATACACTAGTTGACCTTACTGGAATAATTTGTTACTGGTGCTGAGGCTGTGTTAATTATTATCTTTTAGAACAACAATTTTAATTAAAGACTTATTTGAGCAAAAACTGAAATTTTTGTCATGTACCTTTTACAATTTTCAAACTCTGAAAAACAAAGCCAGTTAATTTTAAGTAACTGTTAGCAGCGGTGCAAACTCATTCCTTACATTTCTTTAACGCATTAATATCCCAAATGCTTCACAATGATGACCCTAACCCTAACTCCGAGCAGGCCAACAGCTAATTTTCCACACTTATCAGCCATGCTTGCAATCGTTAGAAACACTTCATAATTAGATGCAGAAAGTGCAAAGGAAACTGCTTCTTCTGATAATATACTGCATTGGAAAAAAAAAAGATTTTACAGATTTATATGGAGAAATTGTGTACAAGGCCTTCAAAGGAGCACTAAGTCAGCTGTGCGGCTTGTCGCCATGTTATTCCTTTGCCTGAAATGTTCCACAGTATGGCATTAAACACATGTCTTTAATCAATCTTACTGTAAATGGGGTAACCTTTCCACAGATCTGACCTGCAACTCAACCTGGCAGCGTCACTCCAGGGATTCCAGGCAAAATGATAACAGCTCCATGAGAGGCACCTAAGCCACCACAACCTAGTGTTGTCACGAAACTAAATTTTTTAACTCTATTTTGACACTTAACTTGATTCTCGATACCAATTCCAAAACTACAATGATAATAAAACACTCTTTATTTAGTTAACAGTTGTTTTGTATTAACTTATGAGCTTATATTTGTGTAATCGCTCAGTCGTCCAGGTAGGTTGCATCGTGATCCATGGGCATATACTAGTCTATGGCCATGTCCCAATTCACCATATGCAGACCCTTGGAAGTACCGTTTGAAGTACCCGGCTGAAAATTTTTAATCCACAAACATACGGGCAGTGCAGATCTTTATTCAGATTTAACAGTTTCATGTCGCATGTTGTAGGTGAGGTAAACCACTGCAAATATTTGAACATGTCTTGCGCAGCGCTCTCCGTTTTCTTCTCTTTTTTTTGCGTAGTCACGGTGGATGATGGGATATAGCAGTGCGTGAACTGTGCATGGACGCTACGGTCGATCTCCGTGGAAACGCTGGGCACTTTTTCATACGCATTCGTCAGGTGCGTTGATATGGGACAGCACTTGTCGCTCTGGATATTACGTAATGCCCTTCGATGCAAACTTCGAATGGCAATTTTAAGGGCATTTTGGCGAACTGGGACAAGGCCAACGTGGTTTTGTACTTGTTCTGATACAGCTCGAGATCATTCTAAAGCTATTCAGGAAAGGCTCATTTCTGTCCTGTGAATGTGACATCTTTACTATCGATACTTGCTCAAATGAATATCTAGTTTCTATACTAGTTTTAGCATTAATTAGTATTTGAATTTTTATACTTTTGACAACCCCAATCAGAAAAGTCATGCAGTGCACCTTTACCTGTTTTGGTGTCCAAGATCAGTTTTCATTACCAGCATTCTGATTGTTACCAGTAGTTGCCTAAATTCATAATACAAATAAAAACACTACAACTAATTTACAATGCCGTACCGTTTGCCCCTGGCCCGAAGTTTCATTACACTGCTAGAATTGACAGGCAGTAGTGATATTACACAAATTGTACAAAATGGCTTCTCTTTCCTTGGGTTCCTTGAGGAGCTGTGTGAGGAGACGTCTTCAGCTGACACAGGCTCAACACGAGTGGACAGTGAGTGAAGGATGCCTCATGTTCCTCTGACAGCTCTCAGGTTTTGAGCTCCCTGGGGACCACTTTGACCCAGTTAAAGATGGGACTGGCTTATGCAACTCTGATGGCACTTTCAGGAGCTTGCTAGATTGTACAAAATAAATGCTTTGACAACCGCAATAACTGCAATAATTTAAAGTAAACAGTGAAACTAACTGACAGGGCTGAACAGTTTGGGTGAATTAAATGAAGCTGCATATGGGCAACTAAGAATAACACAGCGGTCTTGTATGGCACTTTCCACAAGTTACAATTGTCATTCATTCCTCAGTCAAACTAAGTCACTACTTCTCCTCAACTTTTTAAATCATCTGTGATAGAAATGTAACTTGATGGAGGGTACGCCATCAGTTTGTCTGCATGGAGATTTTACTGTCAGTAAGATTCCCCAACATGGCATAAAATTGATCTACCTTTTTACATTTTTTTAATGGTTTTACTTTATTTTCATGACTATTTACACTGTGAATTGTCAATGATGGCATCAAAACTACAAATGAACAAAAAGTCTGAAGTAACTCATGTTTCATATTAGATTACTCAAAATAGACACTCTTTGAATTGGATCACTTTGAGCTTTGAGGGATCTGAATCTAAAATATCAAACAGGCCCTTCCAACCTCTGCCAGTCACTGTACGAATGTCATGAGTCCAGTCTGTGCTTGTGTTTCTGTGCTGTCTTCTCCCTCCCTTCTGTGTCTGTGCCTGGAGCTGGGCGGAGAGTCTGGCACCACCTCCACACACCTGCATCTGATCAAGAAATCAAGCCTTCACCTGGAGAGTACTAAGGCTGTGTCTCAATTCGCCAAAATGGCCTTAGATTCACCATTGAAAGTGTGCATCGAAGGGCTGTCCCATTTCAATGCACCCGACAAACGAGCAAGACAAAATGTGCCCTGCATTTCCAACGTTTCCACAGAAATTGGATATAACCGAAGCGTGCATCCATGCAGACTTTGCGCACTGCTATATCCCATCATGCACCGCGACTACGCAAGAAAGAGAAGAAAATGGAGTCCGCTGTGCAATACACATTCAAATGTTCGTACTGGTTTACCTCATCTACAACAGTGCGACATGAAACTGTTAAATCTGAATAAAGATAAGTACAGGCCATGTGTTTGATGATTAAAAAGGAGGGGAGTTACATCGAATAAAGGAATGTGCAGTTATTGCTCGACAATAAGAAGACATTATCATTAGAAATTATTATTGCAATAAGAATAATGTAAGAATGTTCGTTTCTATTGTATGTGTCAAAGACCAAGAGACTGAAACATAAAATCAGAAGAGTTTAATGAGTTCCACACAGGTGACTCTCCAGAAAGGACAGAAGAGAGTCCTGAGACGTGCACAAAATCTTCATGTGTTCCGGTACATTCCATAGGTCTGCGCCCCCTGGTGGGCACATGTCATTTACCTTAGTGTTAGTAAATCAAGATACTAGTTTGATGTAGCACTGGACTGCTAGAAAAAACCTTACAATAATAAGATGAAAAGAACTGGCAGGGCATAGAAGAGAAACAGTGCCCTCTACTGTTATTAAAGTGGTGTAGCCACTGGCCAAAATACCAAATCATTAAACTGTAATATCCCACTATATGTACAACTAATCAGTGTTCTCTGGTTTATAGACTATGAATGTAAAAATGATATTGTTACCTCTGTCTCTGTTATTACATTTTCACAAGGTATATTTTGTTAAAGTTATTAAGTAGCTACAATTGAGAAAAAAATCACCTTGAACATTATATTTGCCTATTGATATTCAATCTAAACAGAAAGGAACGGCTGTGACGACGACGACATCTTGACTTTTCTTCTATTAAATAATAAATAATTAAAAATAACATACGTAATGTACATATCGTACGCTCAAAGACAGCGGTGGGACTGCGGTCCGTGGTGTGGGCCTGTCCCACTTCAGCAAGATGGCGGCTACACTGAGGAGGGCAGATTCTCGTCCGGAACCTTCAAACTACAGTTTGAGGAGTACTTCAAAGGGTACCTTCAAAAGGTGTATTTGGCGAATTGAGACACGGCCTAAGAGGCTGAGGATTCCTACGCTCGTCACCAGCTCGTCAGTGTATCCTCATGGTACAGTCCGCTTGGCTCAGTCTCATTTTTTGTGCTATGCTCTCTGTACTCAGTTGGTCTTTCTTGTTTTGCCAGATTTTGCTCCTTGGACTATCCCGTGCACTGCAGCCTCCGACCCGGCTCATCTTGACCGATAGGAACACCTCCGCCTCTGACCCAGTTCACTTCGAACCTGTACGAACACCCCAGCGCCCGACCCCGCTATCAACGACCTGTGCCGGAATGCCCACCTCCGACTCAGCCTTCCACCACTTGCTCCGACAACTACCTTTCATATTTTTGTATTGTTAATAAACTCTGTTGAACTGTTTTCCTGAGTCTGCATCTTTGATTCCTCCAGACATTATGACAACGAACCATCTTTCCCTAAGACTCAACAGCCTAAACACTGAGACACCATTGGATAAAAAACAAGTGGAAGTATTTTAGCAACTAGCATAGACTTTATACAAGTGTACTACGGGAGAGTTCAGCTCCAGCCAAATGAGGCCAATCAAGGCTAGCAGTTATAGCAGCTAATTTGAAACCAAGTTCCATATTTCAAATTCAGAGAGCACAACCAAAGAGGAGCGAGGTTGACGAAAGTACTCACTCCTTCCCGTCCCCACCACTCGTTTGCAGGCAGGGGGTGGGTACTTGGCGAAAAGGCTCCATAGCTGTCAATCATACCCGTTGCTAGCGCAAGTGGGAGCTAAATGTAAACCTAAAGATCATTTATGTATCATGTATCATGTGATCATTAAAATAAACATTTTACAGCCAGAATGACCAGCCTGACAGCAGCAGTTGCAGTGAAAGAGGTGCAGATTTCCCAATAGAAACTGAATTGAAGCCATAGTTGGAGACAAATCATGCCCATGCTCACATCCTGTTTGGAACACGGTGGCTAGCACGTTAGCTGTGTCCATTTATATTTGTTTATAGTATCAGCCAAACTGGAGGCAACAGAATTTCACCCAAAATACCTCAATATTATTTCATGTACTCAGGTAGAAAGTATTTTTGACAAGAACCTAACCTATCCAGTGATATTAGCCTGATATTAGCTCATGGAACATTAACAGAGCAGTGAGTGACAGCTGGCCACCCCGGGAGGAAATTAGCCTCAGCGGGGAATGTCAGCGTGATGGTTCCTTAATGAAACCGCCGTCCTGTATGATTGCATATTGAGACGCAGACAGGGGACAGCCATGTACCGATAAGAGCAAACAGATTTGAGATCCGCCTCAGAGGAAATGAGCTGCTCTGCCATATGTACCGGATCGCGCGAGGGGAAACACACATCTGCAGCCACAGAGTCATAGTATGCCGAAAATGTCATTGTGAAATATGGGCCAGTTCAACGGACGTAGAACATTGATACAAAGGCAGCGAAACGTGAAAGTCGACATTTGTGGATGACGTATGTGAAAATGGATGTTGTGTTTTTGTTGTTACACGAGGCGACGCACGATCGAAGAAACAACTTGGACAATTAGGGGAATTCCAGTCTGGCAATACAATGTTTTCACGGTATATTCACCTTGCAGAACAATATATTAATTGAATTGTTCGAGGAAGCTAACAGGAAGTGTTTTGTGCTAATGTCATAAGTGTCATATCACAAAGCATTCATATTTCAAAGGTGCTGGACCTGATTTTTTACTGCCTTAAAAGCATGAAAACAGAACTTGTTAATTATAAAGAGTCCTAAGTTATTGCTCACTTGCCGTATGCATTCTGAGCATCCTAATTATTCACTGCGATGAGTTTATAAGAGCTTTTTGCAGCTCTCCAGTGCAGGGTTTTGTTGTAATATTAAAGCTTACAACCACACATTTTCTGATTATTGGGCAATTAAATATTTTCTAAATAGATGGAGACAGTACATAGTTTCTACACCAAGAAACTTTTTTGATATTCCTAAATGGTGATCAAGACACAATTCTCCCAGTTAATAATATGAAAAATATGGTGATTTTATGATTATTCATGATTAATTGTTTTAATTAACAGTTAATCTAGACCCTAGAGCTTGCTATATTACAGTAAAAATCCTTTCTGTATTCATTCATATTGGCCTACCAAATGTTGTGATGCTGAATACCATCAATTTATTAAATAAATGGTGTCAGATGTTTGGTAGATGGGATGGATGGGAGCAGAATTTGATCATAAAGTTTTCAAAATAAATACCATGGCGCAACTTTGAGTAAAATATAAATAGCATCAGTAGTAAATGATTTATGTTGAAACCAGTATGGCATCACTCCAGTGTTTGCCCTGCAGCTCTGTGACCTTTTTCTACTCATGGTGTGATACTGCTTCAAATGTATGAACACACTTTTCTCACTCTGCAAGTTTAGCCATTTGGGCTCTGAGCCTGTTCTATAATCCAGTCCCTTTAAATACTTTTGGTTACTTAAGTTAAATACTGCAGTCTGAACCCAGGGAGCACCCAGGCCCATTTGGAGGAAACTCTCCATTTACATGGTCAGTAATAATCAGATGAGCAGAGTAATCGGATAATGCAATAATTACATCGGATTTTGTGTTGCTTTACTTGCACAAAAGTAATATCAAAAACACTCTAAAAACTGATTAACTGATACATAACTGGGTAATTGTGGTATTTGGAAATACAAAGAATTAATTTTCTCTTTCATGTTAGTCTTTGCCAAATTAGTTGGCAAAATAAATAAATAAATATATCCATCCATCCACTTTCTTCCGCTTATCCAGGGCCGGGTCGCGGGGGCAGCAGTCTAAGCAGGGACTCCCAGACTTCCCTCACCCCGGACACGTCCTCCAGCTCCTCCGGTGGGCCCCCAAGGCGTTCCCAGGCCAGCCGAGAGACATAGTCCCTCCAGCGTGTCCTGGGTCTTCCCCGGGGCCTCGTCCTGGTGGGACATGCCCAGAACACCTCCCTAGGGATATATATATATATATATATATATATATATATATATATATATATTTGATTACTCACATCAGATATAACTTTTCAATAATCTGTAGTAACTAAAGAAATCAAATAATGATCAGGTCTTAGCTGTGAGTCTCACCTTTTAATCATATGCTCATAGCAGTTTAAATAAGGCTGGACTAGTAGCTAGAGTGAAGTTGGCTTTTAGCCATCAGTTTCTTAGTTTGTGGCAGTTTTATCACTGAAATGATAAAAATGATTTGGTGAAGGTGTATGAAAATTGTGTAATTGGAGATTGTATGGGGAAGGACACCAGAGGTGACTGTTTTCACTACATGTTACTCTTGTCTGTAGATTATAGATAAATAATGGACACAAAGCAGCTGAGCACCAGCTGAATTGAACTGTAACTACAGTTTAAGGTTGTGTAGCCAAATGTATCTTAATTAGGATTCAGTACAATCTAATCATCAATGATATATATGTCTTTTTAATTGAGAGATCTGAATCCAGTCATCTGCTGGAAAGTGACCATATGCTTTTACAGCCAGAGTTCAGACAGAAGGACAGAATTTGTAAATGGTCCATGTACCTCCTGGTTTGGTGGCTCTTTTTCTGCTTGAACTGAACCTGCATATTGTGCTGCTGTTATGGACAGTGAGGACTTTGCACATTCGTGGGATTTGTGTGATTTCTCTTTTTTTACAACATTCTCAAGTGTGTGCATGGCTGGTCCTGAGCTTAGTCTGGGCACAAATGACATGAGTCCACCACGGGAGCAGCAGTCTACGGCAGGGAGGAGCTCACGGGGGATTGGGCTCAAGCTTGCAGTGTGCACTCACATCAAGCATGGTACACTGCTCTGTACCCTTGAGTCTCCTTTGTATCCTGCTCTTGTATATGTATGAAAACTGTCCTTGCAGAAGGGTGGGTTCTGTAGTGTGAGCTGAGAACTGGACATATTCATACTGCTAAATGTAAGGAGGGTTTGAATAGTGCCCAGGAGAGATTGCAAAACATGCATGGATGATTTATAAAACCTCTTCAAACATGTCTTTCTGAGGGAATAACATTATAACGTGATCTAAGACTAAATAAAATGGTATCGAAAATTGTGACAGATCAGTATAAAAAAGTTTTAGTTTTTTTGTTTTATTTTTGTATTGCTCAGCCCTACCACACTCTTTAAATCCAGTAATTGGCTCATTACATAGGACCGACAGTGAATCTCCACTAAATTCAATCAGAGGAGATGATGACTAATCTTCAGTGTTTACAGAATTTAAGCCTGTGCCATTATCATCAAGTGAATAGTTTTGTAGATCTTCAGTGGAGGATGCAAAGCCCTGTCAGACCCTGCAGCTGTTCAGACGCAGAGTAAACAAGAATCTCTCTTACCCGCTCTCTGCAGTTTGTCCTTCAGCACACATCAATGAGAGTGCATTGATGTGGATGGAAATATACTTTTAGAAGAATAGCAAAGTGTTGTATAGGAGAGTGAAAAGAAATCTAAATGTAAAAACAGAACATTCTTGGTGGTAAAGTTACAAAGCACTCACGAACCATCTTTAGTATGACAGAACTTTGAAATAAACTATTTGTAGTAATGAAGGATTTTTCAAACAGGGGAAGCTCTTTGTTTAATTTCATCAGATGTTAACCGAGTTTCTGTGAAAATTGTACCTTTTAAAGCTAAAATCTTTTTTGAACAGCTATAGAACTGATATCCCATGTTTTACATCCTTCTTTTATTTATATTAAACTCGACCTATATGTTTGTTTGTTTTTCCATGAGAGATGCTGATAGTGATGTTTTTGAGGCCGATAAATAGGGCTGATTTTGGTCTTTTCTTCTATATTAAATTATATGTAATAACTATGCGATATAAACCCAGTTAAGTTACGACACTGCACTGCCAAACTCAACATAATGAAGGTATAATAAAGAAAAAATATATTTACAGCACTGATGTATAAACCTGTCTCAGCCCTGTCTCACTGCAAGCCTATATCAGAGCAATGGTCACATTATGGCTCATAAATGCCAAGGGAGATATCTCATTGTACGGCATAAATAGACCATACTCAGAACAAATACTTAAAGCCCCACTGTGTAACTTTTTAGCCAAAATAAAAAGCATGTTATTTGTGAGTTTGTTAGTAAACCTGACTCATAGTAGGCTCGGGGTAGTGCTTCCTCCTGCTTCTTTCCATGGAAATGCTGCTCATTTGGTTGTAATATCCCACAGCATGGCATAAAAAGTATTTATCTCCTTGAAGAATGGTCTGAAATATGGTATTAACTTTCATTTTCCATGGAACCATACAGGTAATGTGCCATCTCGAGAGGGTGTCACTTTAAAGAAGGCTTAAAGAACTATTACATACGTGGATCATACGTGGGCCGCAGCACAGATCTAAAACTGAACACTGGAGTAAGCTCTTACATCATGAACGTTCTCAAGAGTGCTCAGAAGAAAACCATTATAACATGGTTAAAAGCTCATGAAAGTCAATTCTGCACAATACGCCTCTTTTAAACATGCCAAGGTGACACAACTGTGAAATGAAACAATGACTCCACAGTGAACACTCCATCTTTTTTAATTCAATCTTGGCATCTTTTGCAAGAAGCAATTGACAACACTCATATATACACACGTCACCAAATATCTTAACAAATGTCCACCGGAGGACGTCTGAGTTCACTCGTGATTATTGAAATGCGTTTCTGTGAAGAGACTGCACACGCCCAGATCTCATTTGCAGTATAAACGCTGCCAGAGCCTTCCTGGTCGTATTATGGGATGGCTTCACACCTGTTTGGAGGTGGCAGATGGCACCGTAACATCTCATCATCTCATTTCACTTCAGTGCGGCGGAGATGAGCTCTGCATTTTAACAGGTCCCGTTCCATTTATAGAAGTGATTTGCACATAATACATCCCAAAAACAGACATAATCTACTGTGTCTTTTCCTGCTATTTTCCTGCAATAGTTTGTGTGGTTGTGTTTACTCCATATTCTGTCTTTAGTAGAAAAAGCCCTAAACTTAAAGTGGAACTAAACACTAAATCCACTTTTTTCTCGCTACTAAACTGTGTATATGGCGTTATAGCAGTGCAATCTACTGGTCCTAGTCATTTTCTGGCATTGCAGCTTCATGATCAAAAATGTCTAAATCTAAACGTGTGCTGCATTCAGTGCCCATTGCAATTCCAAGTACTACATGACATCGCACATGACTGTCCTGATTACAGCCAGGTGTCTCTGATTACAAACACCTGGCTGAGGGGCGGGGTTTGAAGAGTGGATACCTTGATTTAAGAGTTCACCTACAACATTGCAAAGTTTTTTTTTGTTTGTTTAAGTTTTGGTGAAGTTTATAATCTTGGTGGGAGATACCTATACCTAGAGGTAATTCCAAAACTGTTACCTGGCAACCATACTGTAATCTAAATTGCATGATAGTTATGACTAATAATTAACAAAACATAAATGACAACATCTGGTTTAAATTGTAATTAAAAATTGACTCATTTTGCTTAAACTGTCCCTATATACTTGAATTGTTGTACTTTTTTGTCAATTTTTTTTTTTTTTTTTTTTCCACAAACAGCTGTAAAACTATGACTAATATTTACCTCAAGTAGTACCTGTCGGTTTCTGTTTTGTTGCATGAAGAACAGGCGCAGAGGCCTGGTCGTTTCCTTCTTTAGAATGCCTGATTATCAATTTTGCCTATAACATATACACCCTTAAGCTTAGGTCTTTCAGCAGAGGTTCAAGTACTGTTCCATGCATGTTCTTTGACATGCCAAGCTTTAAAGGGCCTACATAACAATATTTTTACCTGTTATAATGTTGTTTCCTCATCATAAACATACCTGGAGTTGTCACACATTAAACACACAAGTCCTGCATATTTAGGCTGTATTCTTTTCTCAAACGGAAAATACTCTTTCTCTTTGGATCATTTGTGCCCTGAATTTGCTTAACTTTGAAGTTACAACTATTGTTTTAGCCTCATTGAAACGGCTTCACTTCAGCTTGATGTTATTCTAGAGTACAGAAGAGTAAAGCAGTTCATTTGACTTTAAATTTAAAACTACCACTTGATGACATCACACGGTGGAAAAAAGCATTGGGGATGCAGATAGTCTAATGATCCAGAATTGCTCAAATGTGTGTGACTGAAACAAAACACAACCCCAGGTATGTTTTTGAGGACACTGTATTATAATAAGCTCACATGAATCAATTTTGCTTAATGTAGGACCTTCAAGTAATGGTTCAAGAACCGTTGCGTGTCTATGTTCTTTGACATGACATGATGCTTTACACAAAATGCTAGCTGGGGTGCAGCATGGATCTGTTCTTGGAAGGAAGATTAGGAATTACCCAATTACAGATTTTTTTCTTTGACATGAAACGCTTTTGACACTTCAAAATCATCTATGGGGAGTACGATTTTAAAGTAATCTTAAAACAGTATAAACCATCCCTGTATTTTAGTTTGTTTTTTTGTTGTTTTTTTTTTAATTATTATTATTATTCACCATCTTATCAGAACAGGTATTGAGTATCTAGTGTATTCTTTATTATTGAAGTTGCACTGCCTATCCATATCCAAGTCTTAAAAATACATTTTAAAAATACATTTTAATGTCAATTCATAATTGTGTGTGAATTTTGTCTGTCATAATTTCATTCTGCTGATTTATTTATAATTAAGTTGTGGTCTATTTTGTATTCACTCATCTGACATTGGCTTGGTGGTGTAACCTGCTTGTGTCTATGGAGATGGATACGATTAATGCCACTGTAAGGAGCATCAGAAAAGTTACATAGTGCACATTTAACTATTCAATCAATAGAAGTAGTAGCTCACATCTCCCTTACATAGAAAACTAATGCATTGGTCAGTATTCACAGCTTGTGCCGGTCAGATCCATGTGTATTGATTTAGGTTTGTTGGGTGGTTTCAGTGCCTTCATTAAGTGCCCCGGTGTTCGATAGAGCAGAGTGATGCCACACACCCCCCTCTCTTGTCACCCACGATCTATTCTGCCTCAACACAAAGAGGAAATAAACAGGTTTTATCCATTGAGACTGCTCAAGCCCCATCCTCAGACTGACACTCTCATTAATGTGGCATGAAAACAACCTCAGGGGTACAATGAAAAATGCAAGACTTTAACAATGAGAGCTGCTATAAATTTCCTCGTCTCAATAATTTGTTTCTTTGGAAATGGAAAACAATGTGGCTATATTACACTGATTATTGTTATTATTGTTATGGGACAAGATTTCTTGCAGAAAGATCTCACAAGATGTCACAATTATCGTTGCTCTGGAGAATGATTTTGACACCTTTAATTGAATGAATGCAAAATAGATTAAGCTTAATGTCATACTGCGGAAGCTTCCAAAGCTATAAAATTTCCAGATAGTGTACTCTTCAATAGAAAAGTGATTGTGACAGCAAATCCTCCAAATGTTGTGTTTGTGTCCCAGGGCAAGACACTTAACCTGCCTTGCCCCCACACTGGTGTATGAATGTGTGTGTGAATGTATGAGCGGTTCTTTGATGTAAAGCTCTGAGTGCCTTGAAAGTAGACAAGCTCTGTATAAAAATGTACCATTCACATAGTGGACCTGTATTTGTTGAATACAAAAATAGTTGAGACTTGCATGTGAGTGTTAAAATAAAGTGAACACGCTCTCTGGAGGAGAGGCCTGTGCAGTGAGTCATGTTGTGAAGCACCTCGAGGCTGTGAGCGAGCACGCCCCAGGCAGGGCCACCTGCACTTCTGCAGTATTTGAAGAGAGCTAGGACTTCAAGGCTTTCTGTAATTATTCTATCTATTCCAATTTAATTAGGACATATTAAGTAACTGTCAAGATCTCAGTCTGTGTTTTGTCCTTCTTATTCTGTAAAGCACTTTGAATTACTTTGTGTATGAATTGCGCTATACAAATAAACTTGCCTTGCCTGTTTTCTCCCTCCCTTCCGTGTCAGAGCCTGGAGCTGGGCGGAGATTCAGGCTCCTCCCATGCACACCTGCAACTAATCCACAATCAAGCTGCACCTGGGGAGGACAATGGGGCCGAGGACCTGACACTCAGCACCAGATTGTTTTCTCAGTGGTACTGAGGGCTACTTAGCTCAGTCTCGTTTTTGCATTTATGCCTTTTTTCACTCAGTTAGATATCTTTATTCTCTGCCAGATCCCGCTCCCTGAACCTGCACCCCGCCTCCCTCCCCGACCCAGCTCTCCACAACGGTACGAATCTCACCTGCCGTCTCAGTTCACCTCCACTGGTACGGACTCCCTCGTCTCTGACCTCGCAGCCCACGACCCGCTCAAAGACTTCTGCACATGACCTCGCTCTCATCTGTCTGCTCCATCAACCTTCATTTGCATAACTTTATCTCTAAATAAACATTGTTAAATGTTTTACCCGAGTTCTGAATCTTCGGTCCCCCTGTCAGTCGTTACAACAGTAATACACAAGCACATACAAAGATACTGATTTTAGATATTGTTAATTATAAACTTATCTATGTAATATAATGATTTAAAAGAAACTGTGTCCAACAGGTCCTTACACATCATTTCAAGTACAAAGACACTGCTAATGGACAGGAAGTTTAAGTTACGTTTATAACATTTGTCAGGGACCCAAAGTAATTTTTAATCTGAAGGAAATGTCAGAGCAGCAACGTCTTAGTTTTTAAAACACTGTCCAGATGACGACCTTTGAAACCTCCTCTACCATGGACCGCTCCTTAATTACAGGGAGGGATTACCCCCATCAACAGAAAACAAGTCATGCACAGCTAAGGTGATCTAGACTAAGCCAGCTCAACATCTGGAGATGGATCCAGTGCAGCGGCCACGGCTCCTGGCAGGAAGAAGGACAAATTTCCCTACACGGACAATGTACTTTAACCTTAATCTCCCATATTATAGCTGTCCAAAAGCACACATGAATGTACTAATATTCCCATTTGTCACATTCATAAACTTTTGAAAGTAACATTTTGCAGATAGAGCGTTCACAGCAGAGGGACGTGGCGGTGTGAGTTAAAAGACCATTCTAATCAGAGCTGGTCTTATTAATAAAATATCTCTGTGGGATCAGCTGGAAAACAACTGAGCAACATTAAAGTCTGGATATTTACTGTGTTTGGGCCAGTTTCCTCCAATGGCTCGTTGTAAAAACAGTCTCGGGCTAAAACAGCAGTGTTTGAATAATTTACAAATAAGTCCATTTAAAATTGCACACTTTAATCTTTAAAACAGTGGAAGCGGTCATTAAACCCCCAGACCATTTGCACTTATTCTAAATGCCAGCCTCTCATTAGAGCTCTGCACAGGATACATCTATCACTGAAACTAAGGGCATTACAGGGCTGTGTTATACTTTTATTTATCTCAGTGGTCCACAAACTTTTTTAAACCAGAACAGCCATAGAAAATGTTAAGTATTCAAACTACCACTATACCAATAAAATATAATCTGTACAGCATCTTAAACAGGAGTACAGTGGTCCCTCGCTCTATCACGGTTCACTTTTCACAGTTTTTTTGTGCAGTTCTCCATGTTTTTTGTTTTTTTGTTTTTTTTTACAACGTGTGAAAAAAATTGTGTTCTGTGTCCCGATTGCCTGAGTGACGTGCCGTGTCTCCTGTACATAAATGTCCGATCGCAGTGTGACTCTGAAGTGCTGTATATTTGCAAGTTTTCTCCCCGACAAAACCCACAATGTCGATGAAACGTTCTGCGCCGACAAATTTCAGAAACACTTTGGACTTAAACTTGGACTTGGATATTGCTGGAACAGAGACACGTGAACAACACATTTAAAGCGATCATCGAGGAAGAGGGATAAAATATTGAAGGCTTGAACTTTGAGAGTGTTTAAACAAGAGAGATGTGAGAAAATGTTAATGCCTGTGTAAGTATATAAAGTGTGTGGTGAGGGGTTTTACAGCCTTAAAACATATATAATAATTGTAAAAAATAAAACTGACCACTTTGCGGATTTCGCCTATTGCGGGTAATTTTTAGAACGTAACCCCCGCGATAAACGAGGGACCACTGTACACACACTACACAGGAGAGTAGAGTGATTATCTTATATTTAGTGGCAGTAAGGGTCGTGCTCTTGTGTCCTTAAGCAAGACACTTCCCCCACGCTGCCTGTATGAATATATGAATGCAATGTGAGTGATTGTTGCAGAGGCAGTCGACAGAGGCTTTTTTTCATTCCTTTTTCAGCTTTTTTAATCAGCTACGTGGCAACTAATATCTATGACATTGTTGCTTTAAGTCCAAAAACGCCCCAAGCAAGCTTTCAAACTTTCAATATATATGTATCTTTTTGGAAAGTCTATGGGAATAATGAATGGGAAGTAAATTAAGCACCATTGTTTCAGGCTATGACTTAAAACACCACATAAATATGGGCTGGATAGCTTTGGTGTTCGTTAGCTTATTTGCCCAATTAAATCTGATATAGCACCACATTGAGTTGATTTTTTGAGTTTATGTTTGCATTTTTTTGTTTGCAATTATTACTACTTACTACCACAATAGACACGCTATATCAGCAGACAGGGCTGTGAAATTGTAACTTTATTATCCTCACAAAAACATGAATTGATATTGTTTAAAAGTTTATTTTACGGGCAGCGACTCTGTGCCTTCGTAGCTCCATGCATTATATTGTGCAGTGAAGCAGACATTAGCATTTAGTTCATAAAAAGCAATTTGTTAGTGAAAATGTCTGGAGAGAAAACCAGGCCAGGAGCGCAAATTAATAGGTTCTTGAGAAGAGTCAGAATTTGTGCTGATGCAAGTGTTATTATCAGAAGTTTGGCACAGAAACTAAACTTTACATAAAAACTACCATCAGCAGTAACTTAAGACTAAGACCATCAGGGCGGTAAAGACAGGACCTGTACAAGGAGTAGACAACTCAACTCTGCTCCTTCAACTTAAGTCCAGTAAAGACGGCCGCAACTTCACTGGCAAAAACTAAATTTGCGTTGAAACTTTTGGCAAAAACAGCGGAAGTAGGGATTCAAACCCACATCAGTCTGGATTTTACTTCTGTGGGGTAATAACTACTAACACATAACAGATTTAGATCACTGTTACCTTTTATTGTTTTGAAAATGCAATGTTTCACTTTCATTTTTGATGTTCTGAGGATCCCCTCTCTTTGCGCTATCACAACACAATCAGTGTGCGTCCCGCTAATGAAACTACTGCACATCACATCAGGTTTGTCAAGTTGTTGTGCACAGTTTTGTATCAGGCTTTTGTATATTTATGGAGAATTGTCGCGTGGGACCATGGGCGATGTAGACTTGTGGGCTGAGCGTTGCACAGAATCTTACAGCTAACCACAAGGAGGGTTCGAATATGGCCCAGGAGAGATCTCAAGATTACTCAAACATGCACTGATGACATCTTAAACCTCTTCGGGCATGTTTTTGAAGAGAGAACAAAGTTATAACATCACTCACACATTTGCGTCGCCACCGTATCCACAACAGGCTGAAAAATGTCCTCAGAACGTATTGGGCTCACGTCTCCGGGTCCTGTGGGTATTCTGGGGAAAACTTCAGTGATTTTTGTGTTTATAGCTGCACATGGCCAGCAGCAACAGTGCAGCTACATAAACAACATTTGAGTCTGCAGTGGCACTTAGCTGGCCCACAAAGTTTCACTCTATTGAAAATAAAAAAGAAACATAAAAAAAAACATATGGGAGCCACTAAAAAGAAAGGAAAAGTGAAACAGTTGCTCAGAGGGTAGAGTTATTCATCCGCCAACTTTTGTCAGTGGTCCAGACTGGACTGGACGTTGACTTACTCTCAGATGTGAGGTAGAGTAGCTCAAAATTGTACTCAAATAAGTGTAATAGTATTTTAAAATAATATTACTCAAGTAGAAGTACAAAGTAGTGGTCCAAGAAATAGCTCAAGAATAAAAAAGTATTTGAAAACTACTAACAGTAGAGTAACAGTCACATCTGGTTTATAATTTGCAGTTGATGTTATTGTACGTAAAAAAAACCCAAAAAAACATTAAATAACGCAGAACATTTTCAAAGGATAGACCCAAAAATGAGAAAAACTAAATTATATCTGAAGGAGCGGTGCAAGAAGCACAAATGTTCAAACCATTTCATCTTGTCAACATGAAGCTTTTGTCACTTGTAGATTTACTCACAGTGGGAAGAGGAACCAAAACCTTTAAGCAGGCAACAAGTACCTTTACTTCAATAAAAATATTACTCAAGTAGGAGTAAAAGTATGTTGCTAGAAAAGTGTTCTGAACTGCATAATTTCTTTTAAAAGTTACTTAAGCAAATGTTACTGAGTACTACCCACTTCTGCTTACTGTACATTGTATGGTAACTCAATGAAAGGAGATGATATTATGCAAAACTACCTTTAAAACCACATTGTACAGAGTGATTCATGCATGTTTGTGTAATCTTCATTGTGCTGTATTCCCGGTGCTCTGAAAAATGTACTAGAAATTATACATTTTGTTCTGACTGATGCAAGACTATTAGAGATGAGTTTTCTTCCACATGTGAGATACACAAATTAGCATCTGTGATTGGACTGTCTCAAATTGATACTTTGCAGCTGATGTCATCAACATTCCCTGGGGGTGTGATGCTAACTAAAAGCACCGCTCTGTCTGCTACTCAGATTAGAACTTAATCTGAGCTTTGTTTTAACACAATCTGACCATAAAGAACTGACATAGCTGGAATTAAAACAGAGGATCTGATTTTGTGCTGTTAAACAAGTCCCTCTCAGATTAGTCACAAACTAGCTAGCATTACACAACAGTTTTTTTTTTCAGTTAGTCACTCTCACTTTTGTTGAAAATCAAACACCTACCGTAAACAGGACCACAGACGCTCATAGCCAGGCTCCTGAAAATGTTTTGATTGTATCCATTTTGTATTTTTTCTTGAGTTTTAAATCAGCCTGGGTTTGCTAGTGTTTGCACTGCATCACCATGGTAACTGCTGAACATTCTACCATAGACACAGATGCAGAAAAAAACCCAGCATGATCTCACTGCAAAGTATCAATAAGGGCTGTTGTTTCGCTTTCACTTCACTGGATCCAGACCCTTTTGCATTCCAACAGAAAGTAGGACTGTCTAGTAATGCGAGTACAAGACACTCCTCAACCCAAAAGTTCCACCTCTGCTGCACCGTGTTGTGTGTGAATGCGTTTGCTAAGAGTGACAGGATAGAGATTCATTGGTTTTGACTGAATGCCGATCCAAGATAAAGATCAGCCGTTTAATATGTCACTTCTTAAATTATGCAGACAGTACACCTCTATTGTGAGCTCATTTACCTCCATTAGCATGCAAGGTCTGGATGTCATTTACAACATTTAGCTGCCATACTTAAGGCCAAAAATAATGATGTCCAAAGTGATTTTATTAACACTGGTGGACTCCTGTGACGGCCATTCTACTAGACACGTCCAGTATTCGCTGAGTCTGTCTGCATGTAATCAGGATCAAACAGGTAAAGGCTTCACTTATTATCTTGTTTCCATGGCCACTGCTACTGAAACATTTTTTTACTTTTCCGATGCTGTGCTTTTACTGGGTTTGTGAAATAAGCTGTTTGTTCTTTTTTTTATGGAAGAAGTGTATTTTAGTACAGCGGAATTATACTGAATTAACTTTTTTTGCTACTGAAATGTGTATAGAATGTATTAATAGCATTGTTTACTGTTTCTAGGTCATTTGAATGCAAACTAGGTATATTTGCAGCTTTGTGGTCAAAAATGCATATAAAAATGGATATGTCCTGGCTCAAGTGGCCACTGCAATTTCAAGTACTTGGTAACATCATGCATGGCTGCCCTAATTACAGCCTGGCGTTTCTGACACTTCCCCTATAATACTCTGTAAGATCTATCAACTAATTGTGACTAGTCTGGTCTATATAAACTGTAAAACACACAAAAAGACCTCTTTTATATATATAATGCATCTACTTAAATAGTTTGATTAATCAAATATAAGAAAACTTAATTGCTGACTAACTGACTATTAAAATGACCTTTCGTTGCAGCCCCATTACAGTGGAAGATTTGAATGGACAGGATGTGTTGAGAATTCATGTATCTGGATCCCTCACAGCTTTATACATCTCTAGAGTCTCCTGGACCTTTCATCTGTAAGGTTATGTCTATAAAGTTATGTCTCCATACTATTTCCAGGAGTTTCCTGTCTGTTCCACCCCGTCAGCTTCAAATTGGCACTAATAGTTTCTGAGCAAGACTTTTTTCCATTTCATCAAACTAATTACCTTTTTTGACCCTTTTTGTTCCTGATTACGCTGATTCACCTGGCTCCTGGTGACTTGTTTTCTGCTGTTGCTTAACTTGCTTATGTCAGATTTGAGTGTTTGAGCTAAATTTGTCTTGCCTCAGTACAGATATGTTGTATAAGCGGCTCTTGAAGTCAGTATAGACCTGCTGTTTTCTTTCTGCATCAAGTTATGAAGCGTTTTACCTTCCGATAATCAGAAAGTGAATGGTTAACATGTTGATTGTTGTTACCATTACTGTGAGCAAACTCTGCTCTGGCCTCTGTAAGTTGTAAAACATGCTTATAAATTCATCACGGTGAAAAATTAGGATGTTCGGAATGCATAAAGTAAGTGAGGAATAATGAGCTAGTTCTGTTCTTTACTTTTTTAAGACAGTATAAATGAGGCACCCTAAAGTCTTTAATGTTGTATTCTCTTTAATACAACCATGTCAACCACACCTTTTGTTAGATATGCTGAATTTGGATCAAACTAACCCATTAGGTCCTAGGCACTGATTTATGTTATAGACGTGTTCATGTAGCTATCCCATTCTTGAATAAACCCTTGACAGGCCAACAAAAGGAACACAAAATTGTATTATTTAGAGTATGGTTTTAATTTGATTTGATTATTTGAACTCACTTTACAAGATACTGTACATATAATATCTTAAATCATTCCACAAACCCTCACTTTGGGAACCCATACTTCTGTGCTTTGCTACTTTGAATCTTGGCCATGTGTTTAAGGAGCCCATAAAAATTCAATTAGAGCTTCTCCACCCTTTCATGCGCAGGGCAGTGGATTGTTTAATGATCTTCAATACTCCGGCCTCACATGCAATGACTTTTAATGCTCCAGTGAAGATTTAATAACAGCGGTTCGATACAAGCGCAGGTACAGCCGCAGACTAAGACGCAGGACATGCAGATGGTCACATCAACTTAAGACTGTAACAGCGGCTCATGGAATGGAGCAATTGGATGAAGTACATTTACCAGCACCATCTTTGAGCACAGACTTATGTCTCTCATGAAACACTCTTATTATGTGCAAATGGTCACAACTTTACAACCACTGCACTTTTATGTGACTAGCCATTTTGTCTCACACCAAGAAGGTTCTGGCTTCTTCAATGTTCTTCTCTTCTCGTATATATTTCATAATGTGCTAAAAAACCCTTTCATTTGGTACAGAAGAGGATGGACGCAGTGGACAGTTAGTCTTTTTTTCTCTCTTAAACGGCTGCTGTGTATTCCTTCAGGTGGAGGTGACTGGTGACTTTGTGGCTACTTGAAGCCAACATTAAGTCAAGATAAACCTTTTTGTCCCACAACGGGGGAATTACATAATAAATGGAGCCTGAGTGCTGTGTGCTCTTCCATTTTTTCTCTTGGATATCTCTGCCACATCTGAGATAAGTTCTTTTTCTTCCTGCCTTGTAGTTTCAGAATTTTTTTAGAGCACACTTTTGCCTTGAGCCAGTACTGTTTGTGATAGAGGTCGCTGCGTAAAGTGTGGCTCAAAAAGACAGGCATGGATCACTTCCTTTGTTTCAATTATCTTTCCAAATCGTTTTGAGCGTGGTTTTGTACCCTTGTGCACCCCGGTAGAAGGAATGATCTGCTCATCTCTAGTGTAATCTCTTCTACTGGAGTAAGAGTCTCTGCAAGGTTAGCTGCCAAGCCCCACTTGTTTGCTACAGGGATGTTATTGTGACCATGGCCACAGGAATAAGCTGTTGCAGCCCTCTTCTGCTCCAGAATTCTTGTAATCATGGGGACAGTGGAATTCTACCTGGTTGGCACCGATTCTATATTGGAACGTTGTGGAATCTCCTTTGGAATTGCCTGGAGATGCTGTTGTGTCAGTGGAGTGATGAAAGTGTGTGGCAATGCTCCTCAGTTTTGGAGGATTACCCCAACAGCTTTTTGTTTGCTAAGGGCGTAAATGATTATTCACTGCAATGTGTGTGCCTTGCTCTACTGCTCAGCTGCAGCTCAAGTCTGGCACCTCGGCATTCCTCATGGCTTTTACCATCTTAGCAGTGGCGGCTGGAGATAAACTCTTGGTGGGGTTGTTGCATATGGTGTTGTTGGGTATACATTTTCAGTTTTCTTTTTTTTTGCAATCAGATCTAAAAAGAAGCATTTAGCTACATATCAGCACATACCCACCGATGTTACCGACTGTTCTCATTCCCAGAGTTTTCATTCCCAGAGCTCAGAGCACCAACACCAACCATGTCAACTATAAACATGACAAGTGAAGCAAACATTTTCCCAATGCACTGTAATTAAATACTGACACAATGTCTTTACACAGCACACTATTGCCTAAGAATGCATTTACCAAAGTAGCTTATTAGACGTCTAGCCAGACTACGAGGCACAATAGGATTAAAGAATGAAAGGCAGTGTTTAAATGACTGTTAATTTTCTCATTCTCATCCACCTGCGTAGGAACAGCTCTCATTTATCGTGGTTCACTCCTCTGCAGGTAGCGGCTCTTTAGCACAAAATGAGGATTAGTGCTTAGAAATAAGGAGGAGGAAGTGGTTTTGGAAAGGGCAGATCAGACAGAATGTAAGAATATTTGTCGCACTCTGCTGGGCAAAAGTGTCTTGGTGTGCTAGTTGCTTCCAATAATCAAATACATCATTATGAAATTCTGGCCAATTAGTCAGGCCCTAATGTTAAACTTTCTATACACAGCAGCTCCTTTTAAACACAGTTCACACCTCAATACCACATTTCTTTTATTTCCTTGCTTTATTTTTTAGTGTTAATGGTCCGTGGAGGGTAAACAACTGATAGCAGTAAAATTGTTCATAAGTAACGCGCTGCTGTTCTCTGAGGCTGCCGGTCCTTTGAATCTAAGCAAAGATATAGTGTTTACCTTATCCTCGCTTTAAAGGAAAATAATGTCTGCTCCCTACATCCCTCTGAGCGAAAATCTTTAGATCCACAACTTTTATCCACCGCAGTTAGCAGATAACAGAACTGTGCATTTACTTCTGAATGCACCGGAGGGGACATGTACAGGTAGTTGCTATGTTGCTTTTTTAAAGCAAGGGTATTATGCAAAATAGATTTTTTTTTTATCTATTTATTTTTTATTTTTTGCTTTCTACTGTGTTAGAATGCTGTTCCCTCATCAAAAACATGCCTGAATAGGTTTTAGATGTCATTCATACATGTTTGAGTATTTTAGCAGTCTCTCTTGGGCCCCTTCAAACCCTCCTTACGATTAGCTCTAAGATTCTGCCCAATGCTCAGCTCACAAGTCATCCACCATCCCACATGACAATTCTGCATAAATCTACAAAAGCAGGATACAAAACTGTACACAGCAATTTAACAAACCTGATGCGATGTGCAGTGGTTTCATTAGTGGGATGCACACAGATGGGAAGGGGGGGGGACTTAACATGGAGAGCAAAGGTACTCTCTCTACATATTGTAAAACAAAAAAATGCCTTCACACCGGAACACTTACAATTTGCTTTTTTTGTTACACAGTCTGCGACCCTGATGGCAATTTGTATTTCATTTTATTTCTTTAATTTTGGCCTCACACATACAGTCATAGACTGATGTCGACTCTATAGAACAATAGATGATCAAATCTGTCACACCACTGATCTAATGCCACAAAGCATGACAAATAATTACTGTCTTTGGTATAAAACTAGTCATGGTACAGACATTTTTGAACCAGTATTACAAAAACATTAGTACTCTCACAGCCCTTATTGAATTTTAACAAGCCTCTGATTTCTTTGTAATACGCGTCATAAACAGTAGAATGCTGCAGGTGAAACAGTGGGAGATTATTCTTGTAATGGTTCTGAACTGAATGTCATTACAGGAGTTGGCTCATTTTAAAAGGATAAATGTAGCTTTGGGACATTATCGACATTACTATGCAGACAGCTATGGGCTTGGATTACGTTTCTACTGATCTCACTTAGTAAAGGGTGCCGGTATAAACTTTGAAATTATCTTAAAGGTTATGCAGCATTCAGACTTCTTTAAGCACTTTGGGGGGATGCAAGTGTGCATGGAACCCTTTAGGGCGACAGTAGCTCAGTTTGTCCCCTGATCCGAAGGCTGGTGTTTCAAACCCTGCTCTCTCCACAGATGAATGCTGAATGCTGTCATTGTGTCCGTGAGCAAGACACTTAACCAACCCCCCCACCCACCCCCACCCACCCCCCCACCTCCAGTGTCTGCATGTGAATGGGGCCCTGAGGAGTGCAGCAATTTTTAAAATCTTGTTTAAATGTTGCCTATATACATTTTCATCTTAAAGGTCAGACATGTGGAGAGACAAGACAAGACTGTATATGTGTGTGTGTGTGTGTATATATATATATATACACACAAAGTTTTTTGGGTGAAGATGTAAGATTGGATGAGGCCTGCTCTTCCAAGCTGCTTCTTCACTTCTGGTCAGATAAAAAATCATTCAGGCCTCTGGGTCTTCTCACACCTATTCCCACACTGACTAGCCCTTACATTACAACATAGGGCTCAAGTGGTTCCCACAAGCACAGAGGGAAAAGTGTAAGAAGAACAACACGTGCTTGTGATTATCCAAAATAGGCCTTCAATAGATCTAAGAGAGGATGACAGAATGACAAAAAACAAGACGACAGAAGAAATGGTGTAACCATTTCGTACAAAGCTTGTGTGCCTGAAAAGCTTCAGAGGATTTTCACACAGCATGAAATTCTGGTCTATTTCAAACTCTTTAAGACAGAAACTGGTTCACCCAAAGGACAAAACCCCGAGCCACAAACAAAGCAATGTGGTCTACTCTATTCAGTGAAGTAAAGACTGCATTGAGCGTTATATTGGAGAAACCAAACAGCCACTCCAAAAGAAAATGTACCAGCATCGTCGCAAGAGCAAGTTTGTTTGGAAAGACAATCCATCTTTGAACAGGATTGGAGACCTTAAACATCATTTATCTCCTATTTATAACTCCAACCTCAGACCTAAATCTACACATGGAAAACTATAGGGCTAGCCAGTATGCTAATAGGTGTGAGAGCGCCCATTAGGGGCCTGAATGATTATGCAAAATGTGACTCAGACACAGTTTACACTTAAGGTAGCCCAATAGACCTAGCTAACAAACAGACACCTGACCAGAACTGAAGAAGTGGTTTGGATGAACAGCACAACATCTTCACTCAAAAACTTTGTGACCAGTTGACAGCATTTAATTTTTCTTTTACTATGGATCAAACTTGGACAAGTGAGGGATTATACAGAGATATTAAAATTAAATTTAAAGTTAAATTCCTTTCAACTGACAAAAGACCATCTGTAGGGGCAAATAGTGACACACTATTCTGGAAACTGTTCTGTTCTTTATACTTTGTGGTAGTTGTTTTGTTTCATGTGGATAGGCCCAATAATTACAGAGATATTAACCATAAAACAGGTCGACATCACCAGATTCTTCCTGCCCTCCAGCTCAGTTAAACTATAGGGATTCTACAATGTCGTAGTGTAATGTCACAATCTGAATGAATGTTAGATAGACACATTTAATGTCACACTGTGCAACATCCCAGGCCAAGCAATAACATCTATATGGAGACAAGCAGTTGGCTGAGACCCACCTGAAAAGTTACATGGTATTTCTTTAAGATGCACCATGTCACTTGTCTTCCTTTAAATCAGCCCCGACACTGATGTGATTAAGATAATGAGTTGCCTCCTCTTTAGTCTTGATAAAAGACGTGTTCTGAAATGATACGAGGAGCTTGATTGTTTGTGCTGAGTCTCTTGCATGGTAATAAGTAGTGTCACAGTTTCACTTTAAATATTTGAGTCTGTACAAAAGAAGAGTCTAATTCAATCAGTTCACTAATGATGATAACAGAGGCACACACTGTCACAGGGGAAAGGGAAGCTAGAGAGACTGAGTGGGTTTAAAGTGACTATTTTAAGTCAAATTAACATCATTAAGCTTTCTCATGTGTTCTAATGTTTCCTCAAAATGCAATTATTGTTGGGATGGTGGACAATAAAGCCTGAAATTGGATTAAGGCGGTAATTAAGATGTGGAAAATCGCTAAGGACAATATAGGAGATACGCGGGGAAAACAACTTTAACAACCCAAAAGTTGCAGATTACCTGATATTTCAGATGCCTAAGCACAGGAGTACAATCAAATTCTAAAACTCCCAAGAATACATCTGGCCAGATTTCTGCTGTTACGATTCCCTGATTAACCAATGGTTCAGTCCAGTGGGCAGCACTGTGGTTTGGGCAGAAGTCAAGATGAAGAGGCCAATGAAACCAAACCAAACATGGCAACATGGATGGACATATTTCAACCAATTTTAACCAAAGTATGGATTATTTTGTTTTTAAAAACGTGCAGAGGGTAAGTGCTGCTTCAACCAATGGAACTGGTTGAAGTGGCAAAAAAGCTGAAATTCTTCAAGGTGAGTGCATCAACTACAAAGTTACAGCTAAAAAGGAGAAGGGCGGCATTGAGCAGATAAACATATGCTGCAAACAATCAACAGACAATGGCCAATACCCATGCATTCACAGGAGTGGTCCATGGTACACTTACTCCAGCCTGAGAACCTGGCGGGTACTCACAGTACCTCAGGACCATGATAATCTACAGCATAAACACTGCACTAGCAAATATTTATAGTTTGACAAACTATTAAACTATTATATGTTTGGCACCAAAATAATATAAAGCATCAGAAAACTCATCCCATCAGATGCTTGTAATACATGCAAATACACAATAGTAAATAGTGTTGTAGAATGAATTGTAGTCTGAGAGTTACCAAATAGATATGAAGGTGGAGTTTAAACACAGGAGAAGTCAATAAATAAAGTAAAAATAAATAAAAATTTACCGCCACTATGAAGAGGTGGGGCTTATCAGTTCTGATTATTATTCATGAACAGGAAGTCACTGGGGCCATTTCTATTACTTGGCCTTTTATTTTATTTTTATTTTTATTTTTATTAATATTGCATTTTACAGTGAACAAAATGTAAAATCATATCAATGTATGTTTAAAAAAATGTCTATTTTAAAGGATGGGTCAAATGCTGCGGATGTTACTAAAGGGGATTATGACATATGCTTTATCTTATAACACTTCTTTTTCAGGATATGTCAGTTTTCTGCATGAAGCATAGACTGTATATATAAATGGACATAGCTAACCCACCAGCCAGGAAGTGAGCATGGGCGCGATTCCAGCCCCATCGACTCTGGCACCAATTCACTTTCTATTGAAAAAAAGTCTCCCCTCTTGCTGCAACTCCTCCTTTATATAGTCTATGCTGTGAAATTGATGCATCACAGCTGTGCAATTCCATGAGATAAATGTGCTTTAATTAACCAATGCTACATCAATAAAATAATTAAGCATTTGTAGGTCTAAAGTAGCGTGCTAGATTGTGAGTTACCAAGAACACAGTTTCACAGTGGGACATGCGCCGGTCTATTGGGTCAAACGGAGCAGTGTAACTCAGCACAACCACTGCTTCTCACATTGGCTGCTGCTCCTGCTGTGAAATCGAAAAAACCTCCGCTTGTTTCCCTGTAGTTAGAGATCCCTCACTGAACAGATTGCTCTTTTGTATCTAATGCCGTCTTACAGAAAGGCACAGTTCATGGGACAATGTTATGAACTTATCACACACACCCTTATGTATGGACAAAAAACTAAACAACAACACATACTTTGCACTAGATTACTCGTTTAATCATAAGGCAATGTCAAAAAGAGCTTAATGAAAAGGAGTGGGTAGTGAGCAAAAATGTGTCTTGCCCTTGTCCAGATGTATTGTATAAGCAGCTCTTGTGGTCAAAACATGTCTGCATGTCATTAGAAAAGATTTTATTATCCGATAAACAGGAAGTGCAACTAGCATTCTAGTTCTAACATCACAGCAAAACTCCACACTTGTGAAAAGTTGTGAGAGTTGTGAAACGTGCTTATAAAGTCATTGCGGGGAATAATTAAAATGCTCAGAATGCATAAGATAAGTGAAGGATAAATTTAAACCAATGCAAACCGTTTAAAATGAACAAATGAGTTCTGTTTTTTTCAGTTTTAAAACAAAAATGTGGTGCAGCAGGCTTAACCTTTTGCCTATCGACAGAAAAATTTGGTGAAAAGAGGCAGGTATTGTAGCTACGGAGAAGGTAAAAATAAGGTTAAGGAATGTAACAGAAAGAATCTTGAATATAAGAAATGTTTTGCCATTCTGACCGTTCAATTTACCTTTGCTTTGATTTGTTTTGCAGTGAACTTAGACATGGCATCCAATACAAATACCACTCACTCAAAAGTACAAAATGTAACATGAAACAATATATAACAAATAAAAAAGATAAAATGTTCAAATGCGTTCAGGGCTCCACCAATCAAGACAAATGAATGCACACAAATAGTAACCCTGACCTACAAGTCAAGATTTGGAAATGGATTTCTGGTATCTGCTCTGCTCCTGACACATTGTGATTCAAACTTTTGATTCAAAACGGAGGACAAATTAACCCATAGGACATCTGTTTGTGTATTTGTTTTCTCATTCTTGCTTGTTTGTGTTTATTTTAGTTTTTAGTTTTTTGTTTCCTGTTTTAAATTACCATAAAATCACACATTAGTGGCTCTGTGGAACCACCTCAGTGCACATTAGATTTAGGGTTGTTTCCTTTTCCTTGTCGGCCTTGTTCACATACACCACGCTTCTTTCACCCCAAACACACACCATGAGCCACGTGAGAGACCATCAGCTGACTGCTAAACTTATTTCTATGACAACGCACTTCAAGTGGACAAACCTGCGTGAATAAGTGCACATCCACTTCCCCCAGGCACAATAGTCTTTTCTTTCACCTTTACCTAAATACACCATGAGGACTGTACTCGTAGAGGAGAAAAGGCTTTTAGAATGACATGACAGACCCAGGCTCACCTGTGTGAATCAAATCAAATCAAAATCCTCTGTGAACAGAGGCAGGAGGAGATAACTGAAATCAAGCTGATCCCATTTGCCCCCTCAGACGAACGAAACTGCAGGTCTGAAGCACACATTCATGCAAATGTACGTGGACTGAGCGTTTTTTGGTTTTTTTTGCCCAATTCCAAGCACTGTTACTGTGACAGGGGACCACATAGGTCAGCCAGAGGTTCACACCGCACTTGCCTCTCTCCAGAGTATGGGTGGAGCCGCTCCAAGACCTCCTATTTGAAGCACTCTTGGAATGGGCATTTACAACAGTCTGGCGACTGTTGGTCACGCTACTCTCGGAGCGAATGCTCTTTTATGTCAACCTAATTAGTGGCAATATGAAAACGACCTTAGTTTGAGGTCTGTGGTGAATTATAATCAAAAACTCACCCAAAAAAACAGGTCTTCACATATCTATGGCATATCTATGGCTCCTTTGTTCCAATTATTATCCTCAACGTCTGTGGGTTTCATCTTGTTTTCAACACTGATGCCATGTTCTCTATGACTGGCACTCAGAAGAACAAGGTCTTTCTCACTTGGGTACATAAGACAAGTGATGTTGTTCTGGTGAAGGCAGAAGATGGATGACACAGCCTCTCATTTGAATTTTTCCAGCAGCTCAGGTGGGAGCTCAGGCTTAATTCCTCTTATCGTGCCAATCAGTGCCATTGGTTTTGTTTGCAATTCCTCTGCCAGTTTATAGGATGTGAATCATCACATGGGATGGTATGTCCCTGAAGAAACTTGACAATTTTCCAGAACCACCTTCATCCCTTGGTTGTCCCCAGGAATGTTGCCAGTCATCCCTGTGTATATTGGAGTTTCCTAACATAAGATCGTTGGCATCATGTTACCCAAATCCTAATGCCGTATTTGCTTTCTTCTTTGGCAGGTACAGTTTGAAGCTAAAATGAAATAAGCTCTTTGTCAACACAGAAGGTCTGGTTGAACAGCAATATTCCACATGACCCACATATTCTAGTCCTGAAGAATTGGAGCCAGTTATATGCAACAATGCAGTATATGGTAGAACTTTTCGTGTATTCCCATTTTTTTTGCTGCACAGCCTCAGCTTTGATTCATTTCTGGATGTGTAAGCCACATGTCAGAGAATAACTAATGCTGTATATGGGTAAAATTGTATGGCCAAACTAGGATACTTTATTGAAAATAACATCTAGATATGTCATTTATAGTCTTCTGACTTTGATATGGCACATAACAGAGGTTACTTACAGCTGGAGTAACTGATTTTCACACCGTGGAAGGAGAAAGTAGGTGCTTAAATCTATCTAACTCGTCCCTAGCTCTCACAAACCCTTTGGCACATCGTTAATCTCCACATTTAGTAATATTCTGGCACATGCAAGGCTTTAGAATTTTTTTTTTTCCAGTGGCAGAAGTGCTTGTCGAATATATATTATGTGAAACAAAGCCCCTTACTGGAGTTTAACTTGAGAAACAGAACTTTTCTCCCCCGAAGGAATGTGTCAAGATGCTGCAGAGACAGATCAATACTAATGCAAAGATGCCCAAAAGTATGCACAGACTAAAACATAATAGCGTTGTGCATCTGCCCCAAGGGAAAAAGAAACACACACACAAATGTCACAAGTTTGCATGCAGTCTCACAGTTAAGCTAACATCTGAAATATATAGGCTTTAAAAACTTTGTAAAGAAATGACAGAATTGCCAAGGAATTGACCAAGACTTACCACTTGTTAGCGTCACTGTGGGCGTGTTGGAGCCAAGGGCAGACAGATCTCTGCTGAACACTGCTGGTGACAGACTCTTTGTCTGGTCTCAGCTGATAGTGAGAGATTGACAGGGTCGAGGTCAGGACGACCATCAGTATCTCCCCTGTGTCACCATTGTTCACATGTTTTTAAAGCTGCCTGACTCACTCACATCTGACTTCTGGGGGAGTTTCATATGCAGGGTCCCTCTCCCCATGATAGTCTACTGATGATCTTGATAAACCAGTCCAACATAGTCTTGCTGCGTAAATACAGTACAAATTGCTAAATGTTTTGATCCACCTGCAATCGCACGCTTGTTTAAAATTTAAGTTGATTAGAGGCTATACCTGACTTGTATTTCCTTACTGTAAAAGCAGCTATTTGTAAAATAAATAAATAAATAAAGTGACAGTATATTTTCTTTAATACATATCACAAAGACGCAGAGAGGTGTAGGATAGATCCAGAGTGATTTCCACATGGTTCTCAACAATGTCAAGGTTCATCAACAGAATGAGAGATAAATGTTAATTCTGAAACATGTCTGTTACTAATTTTCCAACACAGGCCCTTAAAAGGATTTAAGGATTTAATACATCAGTTTTATTTCTAAAGTGCAATATTCCAGGGCGATGGGTATCATCTTGGTACCAAAATTTCAGGTATTGCACAGCTCTAATCTTCATTCCAGGAGGGATCCACAGAAGTGCATTATAACAAGCATTATATCTTCAGACTTCTAACACGGTTCCAACGAGGGCAATCTTCTTCCACAGAAGATCTTGGGCCGATGAATAGAAAGTGAAAAAGTCTTGGAGTCTTTTGGTCATATGGCAAAGTGATGTGTTTGCCTTGGCCCATCTCTGGTACTTCACCGGTCTTCTCCAGGTAAACTATGGGGAAGCCACCCTCAAACTGGTAAGGGATCTGGAAGATGATGCCAAGAAATTACAGAATAAGAATCACTTGAGTTTAATCTTACATGTCGACACAACCAGAACTGAAAAAGCTACTTGGATGAGGGGTAAAACGTCTTAACTCTTAAGCGTTTGTCCAGTTGACAGAATTGAGTTTTCGTTTGCCGTCCTGCTTTAATAAACAGTGTAAATACAAGGGCTAACAGTTCAGCCATGTGATCTGACTAAAAGTTTGACACAAGATTTTTCTTCTGCCAAAATATTTTACAGCGAGGAACATGTTTCTAAAAGTAGAAGAGCACCATTAGGATGGCGTGTTTGATGATGTGTTTAAGTTGCCCCAAGTCTTATTCCATGGCCTTATGCCCCAGTAGCCCGCAGCCTGTGCAGATTGACAGAAATCATCCCCTCAGCTTGGACTTGGACCTCTTCTGCACACCCCCTCTCTCCTCAGGACACAGATAATGAGGAGGAACTTGGAGCCAAAAGAAGAGGCCGTAATTATGAAACTGTAATATCACAGTGTTCCAGCAGATGAAAGCATCTGATATTAATTCACAATTTTAAAGTCATGTTCTAATGAGAGAAGTTGCTGATAGATGTTAAGGTGAAACTTATCATTTTTATCACAGTAAACTAGTGAGTTTTAGCCAGAACTACCCTCCTGTCACATCTGGTAAACATGTGATTCTTGTGTGCATTACGTGCCTTGCTTGGGGGCACAACAATCTTTGTTGAAGCATTGGCTCAGTTGGTAGCTGATTATGTTTGGTAGAGCAGTCAGATCCACTGACCCACAGGTTGGCAATACGATTCCAGATAATACCATTGTTGTGTCCACTTCCTTATCCTACTTGATACAGTAGCCAGAAATTTTCCTTAAGTAAGGTAATGTTGCTTCAAAATAATATTTCTCAAGTAGAAGTACAAAGCAATTACTCAACTAAGAAGAAAAAGTAGAAAGGAAAACTAGATTTCAAGTAAAAGTAACTGTCAGAACATAACATCAGATTTGTAATTTAAGTTAATGTAACTGGAAAGACAAAATATGAAATAACGCACAAAATCTGGCATTTTCAAAGGATAGACATAAAAATGAGGAAAAACTAAGAGCAGTGCAAGAAAAACAAATGTCCAAATCAACATAAAGCTTATCACTTGTAAACTTACACATAGTGGGAAGAGTCACCAAAACTTAACTCATGTAGGAGTACTGTTACAATAAAAATCTTATTCAAAGAGAAGTACGAGTATGCTACTACAAAAGTACTCAAGTAAATGTAACTTAGTACTACTCATCTCTGTTTTTTGCCTAGGTACCTCGAAAAGCTAGAAAAGGGTAACCCTCAACACAGATCATCCCAACAACCTATAGAACTACTTCATTACAAACTTCAATATGAGCCTATTTCAAAGTCACATTCAAAGTTATATTCTGGACGGGAAAGCATCAAACTGTGGGAATGGAGGAATTTCTCTCAGTGGCCTGGAAGTCAGTACTGTTTTGTTATTCATAGAGTAGAGATTTGGTATTCAGGAAGAGTCGTGTTTATAAACAAGAATACTGCTGATAAAGACCTCCAGAGGTGAGGCGAGATCCATGGCTAAGGATTACACTGACCGAGACTGGTTAAAATGTGTTTTGTTTTGTTTTTTTATCACTGTTTCAAAGATCTTTGTGTTATTTGGCAGGAATATTAGCAGTTAACTAGCAATTATCAGGAAACTGCATGATATATGCCCAACTGTTTGTCAAATTTGGTCGGGTGGAAAAACTTCACAACCAGAGCATTAAAAAATCAAATGGCTCCTGATTTTCCAGCTGGCATTTGCAACAAAAATAAAGCATAATGCATGCACACTCCAATAATTAGATTGGAGTGTACCATTCAATACATCACAAAAATGACTTGCCACACATCTAAATATTTGTGTTACCTTGTCATCAAAATGCCGGCTGCTTCCATTGCAGTGTTGTTGTTGATATATGCTCTTCTCACAGGAGCACTTGATCTGTTATAAATGCTACTTCTTTTAGCGTTGTGTTGGTAATGACACAAGAGAAACCCATAGATGCTCATTTGGTTCATGTTCTGGGCTCTGGTAGGCCTGCCTGACAGATGGGCAGGAGTCGTAGTGAACTATTCCCATGTCCCAGAACTCCTTAACTCACCCATTTAGATGTAATGAGAAGCAGATGGAGTTTTGGACAGAATGAACAGACTGGATGATCTGACATACACTCATTCTTTCACTCTTTCATTAAAAGCTCAGCTGGAGTACACATGTGGAGGAGCTGCTGTGGGGCTGGCTAGTAAACAAACTGGGTTAAATTCCCCAGTCAGATGCAGCATCTTTGTTTGGAGATTGCATTTTCTCACAGTATCGGGTGTCTCCAGGCGTCTCAGCCTTTTCTGGTTTACCCCATTAACCTAAAACACAAATAAAAGGTTTATGTCTCTGCTTGGTGGATATAGGTCCCCAGGACCTGCACTTTTGCCACCTGTGGACATTTTTCTGTCGAAAATTTGAGGTATAGTATGGTTTTGCAAAAGCATTTTTGCATTTTCCCATAGTTTCACACAACAGTAGATTGCTGTGTGTGTGTGTGTATATATATATATATATATATATATATATATATATATATATATATACATACACATACACACACACACACATAATGTATGTTAACCAGAAGTTTACATACACTATATAAAGACACATACACTTTTTTCTCACTGTCTGAAATCAGTCTATACTGTTTTAGGTTAATTAGGATTAAAATTTTTCAATTTTTCATTACTTTTTCAAAGTGAAATGTTTACATACATTTCATTAGTATTTGGTACCATTGCCTTTAAACTGTATCCTTCCACAAAATAGAACTGGTGTAATTGAGCCAAGTTTGTAGGCCTCCTTACTCACACATGCCTTTTCAGGTCTGACCATACATTTTCAATAGGATTGAGATCAGGGCTGTGTAATGGCGACTCCAAAACCTTGACTGTTTTCCTTAAACCGCTTTTTACACATAATGCTCTTTCCTCATGTTGCCATCTATTTTGTGAAGTGCACCTGCCCCCCCAGTAGCAAAACAGCAAAAAAAACAAAAAAACAAAAAACACAACATGATGCTGCCACCACAGTATTTCACAGTTGGGATTGGTGTTCTGAGGCCTGCAAGCTTCCCCCTTTTCAACTAAATGTAACAATGCTCATTATGGCCCAAAAGTTCAATTTTACTTTCATCAGACCACAGGATATATCTTCAAAAATGGAGGTCTTTGTCCCGGTGTGCATTTGCAAACTGTAATCTGTTTTTTTATGTTTCTTTTGGAGTAATGGCTTCTTCCTGCAGAGTGGCCTTTCTGCCCATGTCAGTACAGTACTCGTTTCACTGTGGATATGTCAGGATTTGGGTTTTCTGTGTGTTCTGTGCTGTTTTCTTTCCTCCCTTGTGTGTTTGAGTCTGGAGGTGGGTGAAGATTCTGGTTCCTCCCACACACACCTGCAACTCATTATCAATTAAGCTGCACCTGTGAGGATAAAAGGACAGAGGATCCGACACTCAGGCCCAAATCATATTAATGTAATGCTCTGGGTTATTTGTTTGTGTTTTCACCGTGAGCCCACTCCCTGGAACCACTCTGCACTTCTGTCTCCGACCCTGCTCTCCACGACCGGTACGAATACCTCAGCCTCAGATCCAGCTCATCTCAACCGGTACGAACATCCAGCACTTGACCCTGCGACCCACGACCTGCTCCAAGACTACTGCATACAACACTGCTCCCAACTGTTTGCTCTGTCTATCTTCATTCACATTCCTGTATCTGCAAATAAGCTTTGTTCTAACGTTTACCCGAGTCTGAATCTTTGGTCCCCCCATCAGTCATTAAGAGCTACCAACTTCACAAGGTCTTTTGCTTGTTCTTGGGTTGATATTCACATTTCGGACCAAAGGACATTCATGGCACCTTCAGGCATCTGGAAATTGCACCTAAGGATGAACCAGCCTTGTGCAAGTCTACAATTCTCTTCCTGACATTTTGGCTGATTTCTTTTGGTTTTCCCATAATGTTACACTAAGAAGCAGTGTGTTTCAAGTGTGCCTTCAAATACATCCACAGATGCGTCTCTTATTAATTCAAATGTTGTGATAAACTATCAGAAGCTTCCAAAGACATGACATCATCATCTGGGTTTTCCCAAATTCTTTAAAGACATAGTACCATTTCTTTAAAAACATAGTACAGTAAATTGTCTAAAAATCATTCTCTCATTATTTTGGCAATTGACCTAAAAACAGGAAAAGTTTAGTCTGATTTCATGTTCAACAGTTTGAAAAAGTGTATGTGTCTTTATATATATATATATATATATATATATATATATAATGTGTGTGTATAGGAGGAACTGACTACAGTTGTAGTTTAAATGCTTCTTTGTTGAGGGCTGGACTTAAATATTTGACATAGTTGCACAATTTGCACAAACGCAGGTGCGCTTACACTCTTCTGTTAAAACGAGGCACCTGCTTCAGAAGAGAGCGTTTACTTCTTATTGCTCCTGCCAGACTTTGCTTTTCATTTCTTTGCTTTTTGAAAAAAAGAAAAAAAAAATCAAACATGAGAATGTTACATGAGAACTTTTTTGCTTTGAAATCTCACAAAGTGAACCTCAGTGGTAAGAAGGCAAAATCTTATGTTAGTATCAAGAACAGTGACCAAATGAAGACTTTGGACTTAAAACTGGAGTATTGTATGTCGTTTTCAAACAATGTAAGTGATGCCAGCCTCCACCAGCCTGCTTCCAAGGCAAAGGGACAGGAAAAATCCCTGAACATACAACCAAAAAACAGATATAAACCACTGCCTGGGAAGAATGTGAAGTCAGAGAACTCTACAGGGCGTGACAATAAAACAGACAAAAACAAAGAGGTTACACAAGATATGGAGTACAGAGTCCTGCTGCTGGGAGATGGGGCTGTGAGATATGTACAGAACAGCAAAATAATTACATGCAGCTACTCAGGCGCTATGGTCACTGATATAACAGCCCTCCTGCCTCAGGCTCTGTCTCAGCACCAGGAAGCAAAACAACTTGTCCTGCATGTGGGAGCTGTGGACACCAACAAGGAACAATCAGAAGTCTTAAAAAAAGACTTTGAGACACTTTTTGAGAAACTTGCTGAACTGGAAATCCAGTCATTCATCAGTGGACCCCTCCCGAATGTTGACAGAAATAACTATAAATTCAGTCGACTTCTCCAACTTAACAACTGGCTGTCCAAGACCTGTGAGTCTAAAGGCGTACATTTTATTGACAACTTTAACCTGTTCTGGAAGCAGGTGCACATGTTCAGAAGAAGGGGCCCACACCTGAACAGGCGTGGGGTGAGGCGTCTGACCAACAACCTGTTCTACTATCTGAGCCACCACAGAGGTCCGGCTGAGCAACTGCAGGGATCTCCTGGAGAAGAAACAACGAGGAGCTGAAGAACAGCTTCTACTGTGATGTGTGTGACATCACACTGGGGATGTTCTACATGTATCTCTATAGAGGAATGTTCAGTAGTTGTTACTATGGGGACACAATGGACATATTAGCAAACACCGTCAAAATTATCTGAGATTCTCTGAAAATGCAATGATTTAAACAATGCATTTTCAGGAGTCTGGTCAGTATGATCTTCATGGTCCCATTTAGGTGTTTGATATTCAACAAAAATGGTGAGAGTGACTAACTGAAAAACTGTGGCTAATGTTAGCTATCTTGTGATTGTTTAATAGCACAAATTACCTCACTTGTTGTAGTTCTAGTTAAGTAAATTTTTTACGGTCAGACTGGGCAAATCAAGCTCAGATTAAATCTTAACTTCAGAGCTTCAGACAGGGCAGTGCCTACAGTTAGCTTCATACCGCCAGGGAATGTTGATAATCTACAGTATCAATAGAGTCATTATTGCAGTGAGTTTCTGATATTTAAGAATTCAAACATAACTCATTTCATTTTTTATTTTCTCAAGGCCTACAAACACAATCTTAACTTGATCTTTGTTCTAACAGATCTACAACAGGTGAGCTGATTTGTGCTGTTGAACAAGTCCCTCAAGCTAGCTAACATTTGCCAACGTTTTTTCAGTTTTTCACACCCACCATTTTTGTTGAAAATCACACACTTAAACAGAACCGTGAACGCTCGTATTGATCACAGGCTCCTGAATGTGCTGTTTGAATCCATTTTGTATTTTTTCTTGAGTTTTCAGACAATCTTACAACATTTTTGACAGTGTTTGCTAACTGTGTCTCCATGGTAACTGCTGAACATTCCACCATAGAGATATGTGTAAAACTTACTGCAAACTATCAATACACAACTGATGCATACATGTGAGGCAATTTATAGGTTTTTACACTCCCATAATATATTTATCTACTTGTATTTTACCAAATCTATGTTGTATACTTCTTGTTTTATATAGTACTACTGTTTAACGCAATTTAGCTTTAAACCAAACAACAAGAGGAGATGGCTGTTACCTTCGGGGAATAGGTTGTATATGTGGTTGACGGGATGGCAGTTTATCTTGTATTTGATGTATTAATCGTCGTCCTTTTTCACTGATTTGTGGGTAACAATTGTAATTCCTAACTTTTTTCTTTTTTGTAAAATAGTTCAAACTAAAATATTTTACAAAATGCATCTGACAGTGGGTCTACTTTCTCATCAGTGGTCAGCTTTTTTGCTTGCTTGCTATCTATTAGAAAGTGCTTGTCTCCTGCAGATGAAACAGTGTTCTGTAAGTACACAACAACAAGAGCACGCAGGGGAGGATATGGGTTGTGGAGATGGAGAAATAGAAAAACACACCGCACTTGTCATGTCAGACAGCAGGGAATGAGCAGCTTATTTGAAAAGCAATCCAAGAATAAAGGGTACAAATGGGAGTGTACCTGTGCTACTACATTTATGGTTACCGCAGTTCTCACATTTCAAGTTATTTTAAGCTCTCACCACCATAAATGTACACAAGGTCCAAACCATGAACCTATTACAAGACCTTAACAATTTATAAAAGAAATATTAGGTAACGATTATCTGTCTCTATATGGCTTTTAGTGTGAAGTTTACATGTTTCTTTCAGTGTCTGGATTTGTTTCCTCTGGGCCTCATCAACAAAAAACATGTACCATAGGTAAAATCCTCCAGCTAAGGTTGTCCAGACAAAGTCTAGCTCCAGATCTGGCACATTCCTGGTAAATTGTCCCAGCAGCATCAGATGCAGAGGTCAAATTTCTCTACAGGTACAAACGTTAGGCTGCTCTTCCTCAGCTTAGAACTTTACACTGTGCCCTGGACAATAAATGGGGAAAAAAAAAAAAAGTTCTTTTTTCTCCAAACCCTTCCAGGAGAACCCTAGAGCTCTCTGAGATAGTTTCTATGATTGTCTTTTACTCACATGAAGTTACTCCTCTAAGTTTCTCTGCCGTAGCAACGTTGAGGTGTGTGCATTTCATTCAAAGACACTTTGACAGCTCTTAGCTGTCAAATACATGGTATTTTATAGATTCAGTATTGTTAGCTTGAGCTACAGAAACTAAAGATTTTCTTTAAGGCAAGGAAATCCAAAGGGAGAGCACAGCTGCAGAGGTGTCAAAGGCTTGGAGCAGTTCAGGTAAAATGCTTTTCCTTATTGACTTGAGACTGAGTAGTACTGAAGTAAGCCGAGTTGCACTACTCTTCATTACCATATATATCCCCATCTCACACAGAAAACAGCAGGTACCGTAAAGTTCATATATTTATAAGAATATGTATGCAAGTATTTTATAATAACAGTGTATATAGAATGTAGGCATAGCTAATTATGCACCAAATAACTGTTCTGTGTAAATTTATACCACAAATTTTACAATACCAACGTGATTTTGGAGCAGATATATTCATGAGATTTATTACGCCTGCTGTTTTAAATATGTGTGTATTACATACATTTACACTTGTGTTTCATTGTGTGGAGTTTTTTTTTTGGCTGCTCTTTTTTGAATCTTTAGTCTCCCAAACCATTTCCAAATGAATCGGTAAAATATGTTCAGAGCCGTCACCGGCTCTTTGAAGCTGACGCACACCCCCACAGCTCACGCATGTCGACAGCACTAAGCAGGGGAAGTTTGAGCAGATAGAATAGTAAATGTGTGCTTACAGAAAACACTTGTTTTCAAAGGCTCTGAGTTGCAAACAAGGCAGAAAGTTTTTATATGCATTTTTGAGTAGCCAAAATTCATTATTTGACAGAAAAAGCTGCCATAGCATGCTTTACTCAACCTTATGAGAAATATGATTAAATAAACACTACATGGAACACATTTAAAAGAGAATTACAATGCAACATTGACTTTTTAGGGCTTTTAATCATGTTTCCCCTTCACATATACCCTCTCAAAATGCATTTAGAGTGATTGATGCTGTTTTGGAGTAATCTTCATACTTGTATTCAGAACATTGCTCTGATCAGCCATGTTTTCCCCAGTGCATCCCACTGCTCTGTAGATACTTTGTTCTCCAATTGTATTTTCTTAATTGTGATACATGTAGGATTCAGCACCATCACATCGACATTTTGGCACAAATTTTTGGACTCCATAATGTTCAACCAGGAAGTCAGCATTGTTTCTTTTATTATGTTGTTTTAAATGTGCAAATTATAACAAAATGATCCACGGGTGTCATAGATTATAACTATGTAGCAGACAAAAGCACATTATGGCTACTTTAATAATGCGCTGGTCACCACTCTCCTCTGCAGCATCTCAGGCCAAACTCAAACAGAGCCACTCAGTCAACCATGTTTGTTTTGACATGAACAGACCGTGTATTCCCCTAATTGGTTAAGCCACCTGTCAGTCACACCCATCTGTTCTCTAAGTGTAGCTGGCAGAGACTAGTTGGCCTATAGCATAAAAAAGGAACTCCCTGTGAGGTGAATGTACTTGTACTTAATGATTTGTTATCACATAAAGCTTGTCAGTTAGTGGATGCTATATGATGTTGGCTTTTATTGGCCATTGCAATTTCAAAAAAGAGATTTGTCTTGCAACTATATATTTATACACAAACACACAAACAAACACAAATGATTATTTGGCATTGATCTGCAGACAGCACTACTGAAACAAACTGATGTTCCCAAAGCCATGATGCAGGAACATATGTGTTTTTTAGGGGCAATAACATCCTGCAGCATGTGCCTTACCCATCGCTTACACAGAGGATGCACCCTGCACTTTTTATGCAGCCCTGTTGCCTGTATTGAACAGCCAATGATTATCCAGAAGAATCTAAATAAAAGACATTACATAACATTGTTTATCATTGTTTTGTTTTTTTTGTTTTTTTTTTTTTTAAAAGGGCATGTTCCACTAGGACTGTATAAAGTATTAATATTAAATGCCAACATGATTCGACTTGAAAACATAACACAGGTGTTTTTTAAAGAGGTCATCTGAACAAACGTATCACATCAAATACATACATATGCAAATATAGAAATAAAGAGATAATAGTGCAATACCAATTCATGCTGGATGCAAGCTACATGGAATACATAGCTCACAACTATCACAAACTACTGAAGTCCTTATATATATATAATATATATATATATATATATATATATATATATATATATATATATATATATATATATATATATATATATATATATATATATATATATATATATATATATTCATATTCAATTCATTTTATTTTTGTAATGCCCAAAATCACAGCAACAGTTGTCTCGAAGGGTGTTCATGTTTTGGTTGATGGGGGAAACAGGAGTACCCAGAGGAAACCCAGACACGGGGAGAAACATGCAAAACTCCACACAGAAAGGCCTGGGCGACCCGGGGATCGAACCAAACCTTCTTGCTTGAGACATGAGTGTTGCCACTCAGCCACCGTGCTGCCTACACACAAAAACAAACAGGAAAATCAAACAACAGGAAAAATCAGACAAAACAAGAAAAATCGGCCAGGCGAGGACGAGGGAGGGCCAGGCGAGGAGGAGGAAGACCAGGCGAGGAGGAGGAAGACCAGGCGAGGAGGAGGAAGACCAGGCGAGGAGGAGGAGAGCCAGGCGAACAGGATGAGAGCCAGGAGAGGAGGAGAGGGAGGCGGGGGGGGAGGGCCAGGCGGGGAGGAGGAGAGGGTCCAGCTGTCATCGGGGCATCTGAAAGAGATACACTCCACAGGGGGAGTGGGACAGGGGACAACATGTGAATAGCATTGCTGATGAGAAAATAGGAGGAAGCAGAGGATACATATATATATATATATATATATATATATATATATATATATATATATATATATTCGTAAATTAAATCATAGTGGCATCCATTTGCTGAAATTTGACAATATAATGTGCATAATCTCCTCCGCCTTTTTCAGGCTTCTAGCCCTGTTTAGCTCTGTGTTCTCACCACTCTGCACTTCCTGCAGTATTATTCAAGTTTTAAAACAATCAAAAACAAAAGAGCGTGTGAATGGCTTTGCCAGTAAGTAACATGCTGACCATATTAACACAGAGGTGTGAGAAAGTTGCAGGAGAAATGCTGATGGATCAAAAAGAGCGAGGAGAATGAGCTGCAGCTGGCGAGGGGAGGTTGTTGTTTGGAGTGCACTACAGAGGAATAACTACAAAGTCAAGTTTTCTAAATGAACCATTGGATCGATGTGTGACTTGTGATGTGAGGCTGGATGTGGAGCTGCCCTGAAGAGCGTCAGCGCTCACAGATGCAGTGGTGAGTGCTTACTGTGCACTCCTGGCTCTGCACACCAGGATAATGCATAATGATTGGACTATTGAACCACACATGAGCACGAATAACAAGACACCAATTGAAACGCAAACTGCAAATTCAGCTCAACAGAGGTTCCAAAGTCAATAACCTGCAAAATTTGCACAGGGGACAATAATATGTTTGGTTTATATCTGGTGTCTGGCTTTTTTAAAGGGCCTAATATGCTACATTATGCAAAATAGCCTTTTTGTGTTTTTAACTATGTTATAATGCTGTTATTGTCAAAATACCTTTATGTGACTGCTTTATGCCATATAAGTCAGTCTCAAAGATGTTCAACAAACTGATCATTTCAGTGTTCATATTGCCTCTTTCAATCATCATAGAAAGCAGATAGCAATAGCAGGCTTTGTTTCTAGCTCATACAAAAAACTAACAATTGTAATGTCAGCTGATGCTGGTCTAGCACCATCTGCTGAATATTTTTATGAATACATGTTGTGATTGACAGAGGCTGGAGGTAATGTTTACACCAATATAAACATATACGTTATCCCAAAAGAGATACATAAATATTTCCAAAAATGCATAATGTATGCCCATTATTGTGTTTAATACATTTTTTTTTTTAGAATCTTGAGATTGGTTCACATTTAGCTTTACATGCTGTACATGGTATGTAGTTGGGTTTGGTATAAAATGTGTATTACAAAATGTACTAAATGTATCTATTTTATCATTATTAAACACACAAGTGCGGACTAGTGTTTTCATGGTACTAAAATTTCAAACACTATTTTAATACTAAGAAAAAGACTCGATACTCAATACCGATTCTGATACCACAATGATAATTTAGGCAGTAGAATACCATTTTCAACATCAAATCATAGTTATTTATTTTTTAATATTACCATAGTAAATGGTAAATGGTTACATTTTTATATAGTGCTTTTCCACCTTCAAAGCACTTCATTCAAAAATTAATTCATGGAACCAGTCACCAATTCACATAGACACTCATATACATATACATATACCAGTGTACACAGACACTGGGGAGTGTGTCTTGATTATAGCTATATTTGAAGGAGCTGGAATCACACGGCCAACCTGTGGGTCAGTGGATTATGTCATTATGTAATCCCTCAGTAATCCAGGTCGGTTCCATAGTGGTCCACGGGCGTATACTAGTCTATGTGTCTTATACTTGTTCTGATACAGCTCACGATCATTGTAAAGCTATTCAGGAAAGCTTAATTTCTGTCCTGTGAATGTGACTTTGTTAGAATTGATACCTGCTCAAATGAGTATCTAGTTTCAATATTAATTTTAATATCACTGAATATCTGATTTTTGATACTTTTGACAACCCTAGTGTGGACACATGATCCATAACCAACCTAATAATCAATGTTGGTATTTATTTTCTATCAAATAGTAGGGTTCTAAAATGACACACAGTACCGGTGTCTGCTCTCTCTGTATTGTCGTAACCTCTGCCCATTATTCATCCACAGCTTCTGTTGGAGATGTGAGGTGACCTGAACATCCTGTGACTGTCCTGTCTAGACGGTGGCACTGATACAGATGCAGAGGCATGTGTTCATCATAACCAGTGTGTGAACATCAAAGTGTCTGACCAATCAGAGCTGCTCTTATCTGCTCTGAGCCACGGGCCATGGCTGACAGAGGTAAACAACACCTGCTGCCTGAGGGTGCTTTGGATCAGAACATATCAGCTCTGTTCCACATGAAGAATCAGGAACAACAATAAACTGAGGTTCACGTGATATCATATTCTAAACTGCACACACTAAGAAAATGAGGTGCAGAGAAAGCTAGAAATCTGTGACAGAATTAGTTTTAGTTTGATTAGTGGGCCAATCCATATGAAACAGTATGTTAACAAAAGTGCACTATAGTTAGATTCTCACTCAAGAAAATGATTATTCAATCATAGGTACAATTTTTAGGTGCTGAAATGACACAAGATATAGGCAATAGTGATGTGACGTTTGTGAATGAGCCGGCTCTTTTGAAAGGTTCCTTATTGTGAACGGTTGGATCACTTTTGTTTCCAATTTTTTTTTTTTTTTTTTTTTTTGCATTTTTACACTGAGTAAAAACTGAATCTGATAGAAGAAGGTTTTCCCCATTCATTCTTTCCTTCACACGGATCATTCGTACTGGTCCTTTTGCAGAAAACCAGCCTCAAACCAGCCTCAAAGCATGATGTTTCCACCCTCATGCTTCACAGTAGGTATGTTCTTTGGATGTAACTCAGCATTCTTTCTCCTCCAAACACGACAAGTTGAGTTCATCTAAACGCTCTCTTGCAAACTTTAGATGGGCCTGGACATGTACTGGCTTAAGCAGGGATCTGACACTGCAGGATTTTAGTCATAGGCGTAGTGTGTTACTGATGGTAGCCTTTGTTACTTTGGTCCCGACTTTCTGCAGGTCATTTACTAGGCCCCCCCGTGTGGTTCTGGGATTTTTGCTCACCGTTCTTGTGATCATTTTGACCCCATGGGGTGAGATCTTGCGTAGAGCCCCTGATCGAGGGAGATTAACAGTGGTCTTGTATCTCTTCCATTTTTCTAATAATTGCTCCCAAAGTTGATTTCTTCACACTAAGCTGCTTTCCTATTGCAGTTTCAGAATTCCCAGCCTGGTGCAGATCTACAATTTTCTTTCTGGTGTCCTTTGACAGCTCTTTGATCTTGGCCATAGTGGAGTTTGGAGTCTGACTGTTTGAGGTTGTGGACAGGCGTCTTTTATACTGATAATGAGTTCAAACAGGTACCATTAATACAGGTAACGAGTGGAGGACTGAGGAGCCTCTTAAAGAAGTTACAGGTCTGTGAGAGTCAGAAATATTGCTTCATTGTAGGTGACCAAATACTTATTTTACCGAGGAATTTACCAATTAATTAATTAAAATCCTACAATGTGATTTTCTGGATTCTTTCCCCCCATTCTGTCATTGAAATGTACCTATGGTGAAAATTACAGGCCTCTCTCATCTTTTCAAGTGGGAGAACTTGCACAATTGGTGGTTGACTAAATTCTTTTTTGCCCCCACTGTAAATAATAAAAGAGCCAGTCTTTTGAACAGATCCAAAAGATCCCACAAAGGAGCCAACAGTCCCATCTCTAATAGGCAATCTGTGAACACAATTCCTGATAAAAAATTATCAGGGCCAAGATGTGTAGATTTTTTTTTCTGGTTGTTTTTGGTATAGACTGACAGAAATGTTATGCATAATTCAATTTAATAGTTGATTTGTTGAACATTAGTTGAAAACTTTCATATACAACCAATTTTTGTTTGAAAGATAATACTTTAAAGTTTAAAGCAAGATTTTTTTTAACTTTCTAAAAATCCCTCATCAAAAACATGCCTTTATATGTCATCCATGCATGTTTGAGTAATTTTGCTACCTCTCCCAGGCACTATTCGAACTTAATACATTGTTTTTGGTGAATATAGTTTCAAAACAATAAAAGGTAACACGGTGACCTAAATGTGTTACGTTTTAGCAGCTAATACCCCAAAGAAGTAAAAAAAAACAAAAAAAAAAACTCTTTAATATTACATCTTCCTGGCAAGTAGCCTTAAGTTTCATTAGCATAAAAAGTTTACTCCAATAAACATTACCTCACTTCAACTCAAATCATCCTGCCACATGACGAAATTTGTGACATTGAAAACTGCTTCATTTCCATACCTGTGTGCTGCCTTGTCTCAGAATATTTGCAATTTATTATTAGTTATGACTCAGTGTCTCCTGCATCCGAGTAAAAAATAGAAGGAAAATGTCACAACACTTTTGACACAGTCTTCTCACACTAATTATAAAATTCTCTGTCAAAACTACAACATGGAGTCAGAGTCAGAGGGTTAGGGAGCTAAAGTCCCTACACCGTGTCACACTTTGGCACTGTGCTGTTGAGGTTTTGAATTGTGTAAAACAAAGGGCGTTCGGGATGTTCACGTTAATGCCATCTGAAAGTAGTCGTGGTAACTGTGGCAAGAAGAAAGTAGCAAAAATATAACTTCTGGCTCTCCAAAACTCCTGCTAGGAACAGGTTGCACACAAGTTGTTCATAGTTTTTTTGTTTTCCTGGCAACTGCACATAGTCATAGTGAGATTTGTGCATGGCATTTTTATTTTGGTTGAAACTTGACTAGAAAAAGTGAAATGGGTTAGGGTTGCTCGATTGTAGAAAACATTTTGTCACTTTAGAATGACACTGACAATCTGATACTAATCAATACTAAAACTAGATATTCATTTGAGCAAGTATTGATACTAAAAAAGTCACATTCACAGGACAGAAATGAACCTTTCCTGACTTGCTTCAAAATGATTTTAAGCGCTATCAGAACAAGTATAAGACCACATAGACAAATATACGCCCATGGACCACTATGGAACCTACCTGGATGACTGAGGGATTACACAGGTATAAGGCCACATGGTAATATAGAGAAAAAGTACTATTATGAGTTTGACATTGTAGTATTGATATGTGACAAGTCTAAATTCTGAAAACTCAAAGGTGAACAAAAGAAAGTCCTGGACACATAGATTATCGTGGGTCACCAATGTGCACAGCGAACAGCTCTAGTCCCGAGACCCAGAGATCCATGCTCCAAGTGGGAGGAGGAGGAGGAGGAGGAGGAGGAGGAGGAGGAAGAGGAAGGGAGGTGGAGTGACAGAGGGACAGGGAAAACAAACAGGTAGAGGCACACGACTCTCATCAAAGTGGGACTTAACACTTAAACTCTGCCCTCTACCATATTTCAAATAGAGCTGCTAAATTGGGCAGTACCTTATAGACAGAGTATCTGGTAAAGAACAGAGTGAGGGGAGGAGGAAGGGCGGAGTCAGGACATATGACCCAGGTGTTTGTCCTCAGAAATACTTCACCGTAATCAGGACAGTCTTGCATGGTGTCACCAATTACTGGAAATCACAGAGGCCACTGAAGGCAACACACACTAAGACGATTTTGACCAGAAAGTTGAAAATCTACCTAGTTTGCACTGGTGTTGCTAAAAAAAAAATACTAAGATCAGTATATAATGCTATTAAAACACCAAATGCACAGTTTAGAAGCAAAAAAAAAGTGGATTTAGTGTGATTTAGTTCCACTTTACATAGTGATAATGATAAAGTAATAGATTCGTCCACCACTTGCCTGATAAAACTGTGAACAGTAAAGACATTATTACTTTCAATAATGAACCATTGCATCTCAGTTGTAATCGTCAGGTGTAATAACTGTTATCGTAATCGAAGTTTGATTAATTGCTCCTACTCTGGGTCTTGCTCTCAGTGAGGAAAGATGGAGCGTGAGATTGAGAGACTGATCTATTTTCTAATGAAAAGTGGCCGATGCATTGGTCTGCTTTGGAAAAGGAGCTGAACCAAAAGGCAAAGCTTGTTTTACCGTTTACTCTGTTCCCACTTTCACCTATGGACCAGAGCCCACATTAAGAGTGACTGAATGCTGTGTCTACTCTGGGCTGCTTGTGTGTGATGGGGTCCTTTTTACCTCAGCGAGTGCAGACGTTCTGATGCCATGCTGAACCGTTCTAACTTTTAAATCAGTCATAATGGTCCAAGTGCATTACATAACCTTAGGCTTATGTGCAGAATTATCGCATTCTCCAGTTAAATTTCCTCTGCTGCTACTGCAAAAAAAAAAAAAAAAAAAAATGCAGCACAGCAAGCTCTTTGATTGGCTGTCAGCTGTCATACGGAGCTTTCTGATTGGCTGTCAGGTGTATGATACAGCTTTCCGATTGGCTGTCTGGTGTGTCACAGAGCTTTATGATTGGCTGTCAGGTGTATGATACAGCTTTCTGATTGGCTGTCTAATGTGTCACAGAGCGTTCTGATTGGCTGTCGAGTGCATTATAGAGTTGTGCAGCATTTATCCACACTGATTTGACGTTTGACTATTCCCAGCCTTTATGTGTCTGCATATTGAGTTGCTGAGGTGATGTGAGGATTTTGAGAGTTCTGGGCATGTCACACAAGGACAAGACCGCAGGGAAGACCTAAGCTGTGCTGGAGGGGGATTATGTCTCTCAGCTGCCTAAGGAACACCTCAGTATTTTCCTATAAAAGATTGTTGAGGAAACATATATGGGGAGTTTTGGAAGTCTGCGTGTCTAGACTGTTTAGCTCTGTGTGACCTAGTATCAACTAATCAATAGAAAAGGTAAGGCAAGTGTATTTGCATAGCACACTTAGTACAAAGTGCTTTACAGAATAAGAAAGACATTAAAATCACAATTTAAGCAAATCAAAACATAAATAATCACAATATGAAAACAATAAGATCTAAATGTGTCTTACAATTTTATGCTGAAAATTAATGAAAATTTGTAACCTCGAAGATTACAAAAAAATCCTTGCTTTTGAGATCATTTCAGCTAGGAAGGACCTGTCCTCCCAAACACTTGCTTGGGATCCAGAATACACACTTCACCATTGTATCGTCCTTCAGATGGGCATGATTGACAAGTGGATTAGCCAATCATGGACACTAATGGTCCATGGACTAACATCAATGATTTCTGCAGAATCACTGAATGAAGAACTAAAATCTGGTACGGAGAGAGAAATTTGATTTTGTTTGTAAATGACAGGTGACTGATGAGCTCCTTAGTTTCACAAGTGTCACTGAAATAAACAAATCTCATTGCACGATCATCTTTGGTTCTGGCTCAGGACATGACAGATGGTGTGGTTGGACATGCTTAAAATAATAATTTATAACCTGAAAAGTCACAAAGAAAATTATTGGCCTTTGTCATAATTTCAGTAGCTCAGCTGTTGTCTCATATATAATATTGTATGACACTGAAGAGACATTTTACCCTGACATCACATCAACGGCGTTTGTCTGTAGTTTTGAAGTGTGTCTGACAGATGTGCACTGACCTCTGCACCTGAACAATGTCACAGGAGGCGTGTGGAGCCCCTCTATGTCAGCGGAGAGAAGACAGCCAGAGGAGGCGGGAAGCTGCTAATTAGCGTCTAAGTGGGAAATATTCAAACCTAAGTGCATTATGTCACCTATGCCCATTTATGTTCCTTATCGCGAGCCAATTAAAACAGGAACAGACAGATATTTAAAAGAAAAAAAACGAAAAAAAAAACCTGTGACATCCAGTAAGGTAAAGGCTGCAGTGGAATAAATTATGTGCAATATGTAATTTTTTTTTTCTAGTGGAGGGACTGCTAACTTGCCTCCATAGTATGACATTTAACCTGTGTATCTATAAAGATAAGTTATGCATCCATAATGGTGTGGTATGCTTTTATTTGGACAGGGACAGTGCACAACAATACACCGACCTTAAAAAAAAGGAAAGATGTTTGGTGCCAGGTTATAGCAAAAATACACATTTCCACCTGTCGTCCCTGGACAGGCTGATGTTAAGTAAGAGTAACAGTTTGGTGTAGGTGGATGAAAGATCTGTGAACATATGGTACATACATCTAATACAACACACCTCGCCCCTCAAATACGCCATTTTTAAAAACATTCAGTTCACACACACACACATGTACACAACCATAGCGATGTATTCACACACACGCACACAATTGCTCAATTTCAGATATACAAATACTCTTTCTTTCATACACATTCACTAATAGGTGCAAACTTGCTTTAATATTAGCCATTTCTTTGTCACATATGCAAACTTTTCAAAACTTGTGCATGTTATAATCTCATTTGGCTTTAATTATTCCACTGATTCATGGCAACAATAGAGAAAGATAAAGATGATCACGTGACACCACTAAGCCAAGATATTCCAGAGATATTCCGGAGATGATTGCAAGATAGAGAAGTTTAAAGCCATACTGTGGAACACTCTAGGAAAAATAATTGATACCTTGTTGTGACATCGTGCTGGGGGGACAGCATGTATGTCTATGGTTGAATGTTTAGCAGTTATTATGGTGACACAATGCACACATTACCAAACACTGCAAATTAAAGTTTTAAGATAATTCAAAATGGATTTAAACCACACATTTTTCAAAGCCTGTGATCAATACGCAGAGCCGAATGTCCCTATACACAGACTATGCAAGTTGCATAGGGTCCCGCGGCTCAGAGGGGCCCCACCTTCTGGGTCATTAATGTCTATCTCTTAATCTACTTGTAGTTACAACAAAATGGGACTCTAGTCTACTCGTCAGTGGAAATGTCACTTTCTGATTGGTTAAACTTGTTTGTCCAATACAGCGCACTGCTCTGCCTCAACCCCTCCCTCCTCCCTCACTCATAAACACAAACACAGCACAAAGACAGTATGATGTACGTTTACTTACTACACGTTTGTCTGTTGTCTTGTCTTTGCCAAAAATTCAGCAACTTTAGGCTGCAGTGAGTTACTATTGAGAATAACAGAAGCTTCCTTTGCTGGATTAGTGAGTGACCAGTGAACGAGCCGCTAATTACTTCCATATTTCCATTTATTGAACATAAATAACATGATCATTAAGTAAAACTAAAGTGAAAGTTTTCATGGCAGTGTTTAGGCCCTGTTCACAGTGTGATAAAGAGATGGTGAATGTGAGCCTATAAAATGTATAATGAATAAATCAATGTGTTATGTTGAAGTATCATTTTTCAGACCATTTTGGAGCATGTTTAGGAGCCTCGTGTGGCATTACAATCATATGTATAAATGATGTCACACTTTACCCTGTTGGAATACATTAAAATGCACTAAAACAGGACAAATGTTTGTAATATTCAAACTTTTCCTCTAGTGGATCATCAGAGAAGTATTCTAACCTATTTGTTGTGGCTGTTGGTGTTCTCAGCCTCTATAAACACCTTTGTGCTTCACTGTATGTCTGATGTGGCATTACAGATACATTCAGTCCAGTCTGTGCAGATGGTGACAGCTGTGTATTATGTTCTGCTGTGAATAATCAATAGTTTAAACCAAGTGGTGAGGGCCCCTGAACAAATTTGCTTAGATTCCCTGAAGGTTAGGCCCAGCTCTGTCAATACGAGCGTTCATGATCCTGTTAAGGTGTGTGATTTCCAAAAAAAAAAAGGTGACTGTGACTAACTGAACAATCGTTGGCTGCTGTGAGGCCTACAATTGCAGTCACAAGCTAGCTATGTGAGAGGGACTTTTTTAACAGCATAAATCAGCTCACCTGTTCTAAATCCAATCAAATCCCTTTTTTATGGTCAGATTGTGTTAAAACAAAGATCAGATTTAAGTCTAACTTGAGTAACAAAGCTTCAGGCAGAGGACTCAATGCTATTTCCTGCATTTTTGTACTTTTCAAACAGCCACTTGACTGATGTACGACTGAGGTTAAAAACTTACCACAAAACCATTCATATGCAATGCACTTTAAGGAATAATCTTAAATGCACTTTCTCTCTCCCCTCTTTCCAGCTGCCCATCCCAACGTTTCACAGTAGATTTATTCCTATTTACAACTCATCACTCTCCCGTTGCTGATAAATACCTAGAGTGGGTGGTCAACTCAATTGTCTGATCAATACTTCATTCCCTCTATGATCAAGAGGCCACTGCGATAGAAATGGAGACTGACGCTGGTAATTGCACAGTATCACGTCAACTCACTGTGTTCACGTTTTTTTTCTTCACACTCAAATTATATCCAGATACTTCGGTGATACTAAATTACTTGGTGATTTCTTATACGACAATTATGCTTTTCCTCTGGTAATTAGTGATCAACCACAGATCATTTATTTACACTTAGGTCATTGTAAACCTCGATATTAGTGATGGGACTTACAGCTCCTTACAGATCCAAATCGCTGGGATCCGATTTCTTCAAAGAGCCGTTCAAAAGACAGGCTCTTTAACAATTTATTTATATGACAGAAGTCAACATGAGAACTCATTTTAGTTACATTTACCAACATGTGTTTAAAATGGTTCAAACTGAGAGTGAGACTGTGTTTATCCATCGAAATTATGAAAATCAAAGTAAAAAAAGTTGCACAATTATACTAATAGGCTAATTATTTTTAAAAACGAACTGTTATTGTGATTTTTTTATGCACCTGATCGGCATCTGTGCTATTTCTTGTGTTGGTTCAATGTAATCAGTGTAAAAATGCATATAAATTGGAAAGAAAAAGATTTGGTTCTTTAAAACAATTTGATCCAGTTCCAACTATTCACGTTAAGGAACTATTCAAAAGGGCCGACACGACATTCATGACTTAAAAGGCAATACACTACCTCAGTGTATATCACCTTTTTCAACTTTTTTTCTTTTTTCTTTTTCAACAACTAATATAGGATTACTGCATAATCACTCTAAATATTCCTCTTGCTGGCCAGGTTGGTACAGTGTTTTTAAAAAGCCTAAATTGTATGATCTTTAACTTTTACATTCATTTTTGCTGCTACATGTTTTTACACAGGATTTGCGCTCATATTTATTGCACAAAGTTTTATTCCCAGAAAGTTACTAAAATATACAGTCGTCTTTTTTATGCAGTATCTTTTATTCTGTTCTAACTTCTTTGACGCTGCTTGCGCTTTGAGGTTTTCTTTTTTGTTGTTCCCTGAAACAAACTGTGAGTAGTGCTGTAACTGCGGCTCAGCTGTTCTGTGATGGTAAGACCAGAGGACAATGCACTTTATGAATCCTCAGATCTCTAATGTGTCAGCTTGTGTGACATGAGAGAGGGCTCTATCTGCATCTGAGGCAGGGGGCATGGATAAAGAGGGGGAAAGCAATGATCTTTTAGTGTGGAAGAGGCACAAAGCATCTGGAGTTTTATCTGTCCCTGTTTGAGTGTAGTTGTTGGAGGACTACTATAAAATTGCAATGTGGCAGCGTGACTGTTGGCAGGATTCATGGGGAGATAAAAGGAGATAAAGAACAGGATACAGGTTTTAAAGTGTCTACATTTATTATTCAGGAAACCAAGTTTTTCCCATAGGAATGTAGGAAAACCACATGCTTGACAAAACTTTACAAAGGCGTGTGGGTCTGGAACGGTATCCTGTCTCCCCAATTTCAAATAGGCGTGATTGACAGGCGGATTAACCAATCAGAGAGATACACGCTCTGGTCGTGGGAAAACAAACATGATAGCTTACATGCAAAAAAAGGAAAAAAAAATAATGTACTAAGAAACAGTGTTGGTTTCTGCACAATTAGCAATCAACGCAGCAAACTCTTACCTCCGGTAAAATAAATTGTATATTTTGTTCTGTAAGAGAATTTTTGAGATGAGATTTCTTCTGTGGTTGGACCGTCTCAAGTTTAGACGGAGTTATGATGCTCTTATGTTCCAATTTCAGACCCTTCTGGATTCAGACAGAATGTAGAAGGGACTGGCTGGTCAAGCAAAGGAATGTCAATATTTATTAGTTATTTGCAACAACTAAACATTTTCAATACAAAAATAGGAAATTTACATCAAATCTAGTGCTGATTATTTATGTAAAATTTATGTTGTACTGTTATCATGCATTTTGTGGAAAAATCGAGGAGAGAGCACGGGGCTGGATCTGCTGGTACACTGAATAAGGAAGCAGTTTGTATCTAGATTAAAATTAAATACGCTAGCTACAAAGTTGCAAAGCCAAGTAGTGCGAGGCAACCTGAGCACTGACATGACTAAAAGCTGCTACATAGGGAGCTCTCTGATTGGCTCTGTGTGCTCTCTGCATTTAAGTATAAAATGTTTTATTGTTTGAATAAACAGAAAGTGCTGGTTAGCATGCTAGCATATTGTGTGCATAGGTCTTTTGTTTCACGTTTTAACTGTAGTTTTTAATGTACAGCCTGTTTTGTCCTGGGAATATTATTTTTCATTTCCCCTCTATAATCTGAGCCAGGGGACGACAGATGAGGAAAATAGCATCTTGGCTAATTCTAGCTTTTTTACTCATGTTTAATCATGTGTTTCATGAAACTACACTGTCCCCTTTCAAATAATAATGTCTAAAGTTGTTAAATTGACCGTCTTGCAAAATTCCCCACAGGTCTCAGAGCTGTGAAAAGTACTTATAAACTCATTGCTGTGAATAATTAAGATGTTCAGAATGCATAAGTGAGGAATAAATTTGGACCGTTGCAAACCATTTAAAGTGGACGAGTTCTGGTTTTAGAACAATGAGAATCAGGTAGAGGACCCTTATGTATTTACATTATGACACGTTTTTAATTCATAACCTTTGTGTGAAGGTAGTGTTCTGTGCTCTGGAGAAAGAAATTGACATAATATTGGACAGTATATTAGATTTCTGAAACAAATGACAACTCCTGGAATGTTTATGATAAAAACAAAACACAATTGAAGTTTTTATTGACATAGGCTGTAGAAATGTCAAATGTGATGCCAATATGTGTCAGCAGCAGTCATTGCAGGCTGACTAACTGTGTGCAGTGATTTTGGTCTAACTAGCCATACAGCTTTGTCATTGTAAAGTACTGCCTGGTATTGCTTGGTTTGACTTCTTACACTGTATTACTTCTGTTCCATTCTTGTGTTGGGTGGCCTAGTGGAATGAAAACAATTATTGAATGTAGATATTTCGAATTTTAGCTCAGCTTTAAAGCTTTATCTTTTATTCAGTTAAAAAATGTGCCTTGGCTGTTTGCACTCACACACCTTCTCACGATTTTCTCATTGGCTCAAGTTCACCACAAGATCATTGCTTTCCCTCTCTTTATCCATGCCCTCTCCTCAGATGCAGATGGAGCCCTCATGTCGCTCAGGCTGACACATAAGAGATTTGAGGAATTGTAAAGTGCATTGTCATCTGGTCCTTCCATCACAGAACAGCTCAGCCAACGATATGGCAATATGTGGCATTTAAACTAATATGTTTGCAATTTTGCAGAACTTAAAAAAATAAAATAAAAAATCACTAGTTGTACAATGTGAAATATATTTATTGGAATAATCAAAACAGTTAGCATTAACTGTATGACATACACTGTTTTTTACATGAGATGGTTTGGTGAAATATACAAATATGTGGCTTAAGCGAAAATTCAAGCCTGAAAGATGTCTAATCATGTCCAATATCCTCAGCCTACACCTGGGCAGTGGCAGGTCACTCCCTCCTGCGCATGGAGTCAGCACACCTCCTCTGCACCTCCTCTTTAGATAATCAATGCCCAGTCTCCCACATTTATGCCCTCTCACCCAGCTGCTCACCAGCTATCCAGTTTGGCACGTGCTCATATGCTTGTTCTTCTAGGACAGGGGTGATATAATTTAAAACAGGCAATGATATTCTTATAGAGTTTGATTATTAAAATTCACAACACAGAACCCTGAGACTGTTGAAGCTTAGTTCTAAATTACACTGCTCATCCTGCTGTTTTGATCCTGCCTCTGCCTTTCGCGGGATTGTCCTCCCCATCATTCAGCCTGCTCCTTCTGCCTTCTCTCTTGACACCGACTGCATCTAGGAAGGCCGTACACACCCCTGCACACCAATGTCTCACCCAGGTCAAAGATTCTTCAAGGGCGCTACATTAACTTGGTCTCTCTCATCCTCCCTTCGCCTGCAGCAGATGTGCAGGCCGCCTCCCCAGCAGAGCTCACAGCTTTGCTGTCAGATCTGTGCTCATAGGCGAATTCCTCACGGCCTTCAGCTCGTTTTGGGAGGTTATTTGCTCAGTTTGCCCCGAGCGCCGGGTTGAGCTAGACTGTTATCTTGTGCTTACTGGTGATTTGCAGTTGAAGTACGGACGGAATACCTTCTATCAATATGATCGTGCAGTCACTTCTAAAGCTACAGCCTCCATCGCTCAGTCCAACACACGTCTCGACAAGTCTATTCTTGGTTGAGATTTTAATCATGCTCATGCAAACAATTCAGTGTCTCTTGCCCTGTGTCCCTCTCTCCTCTTCCATGCTGCTCTTGGTCCCAGTCCCATGATCTTGCTGGCCACTCCAGTCAATCACTGAGGCAGAAAAATTGAGATATTTACCGTCTGCAACAATTTTTAGAGAAAACATCTGCATGTTTTTCATGTTTCTCCACATTTGCCGTCATTGCACAGACCGTCTGCCCTCAGCGTACCTCTCTCGCCAGGGGGAGGAGCCGTGAATCCAAGAATTAGTGCAGGATCATTTGTCCACCCCCATTAATGTTTTTGAATTAGCTGCTGAATTGGATAGTCAACCTGACAAAGTTTTTGCTGATTTCCTTCTAACTGGATTATCTCCATTTTTTTTTTATTTTGTTTTGTTTTGTTTTTTGTGGTTTTTTTTGGCGTTTCCTCCCTACCCATTTCTACCTATGTTTTTAGAAATCTTTAATCAGTGCTTTGAGAACCCAAAGTAGTAGATCAGTTATTGCAAAAGGAAGTCACAGAAGCTTATGTTACTGGCCCGTTTTCCCCACCTCCCTCTCCCATCTTCCACACTAGTTCTGTAGGCAAATATTTTTTTCTATGTATCATGCTTCCGTGGACCATGCTATTTTGCTTATTAAAACCACTGGTAGCGGGACTTGACTAGCAAAGGCAGACATCACAGACTTGTTCGCCCTTCCCAGTGGCATTTATTTGGGGTCAAGTTGAATTTCGCTGTGCGTCTTACATTCGGTTGCAGGAGCAGCCCCTGTTTTTTCAACATGTTTTCTATGGTGCCGGGCTGGATTTGCAAGAATAAACTGCAACTGGGGCTCCGCCTCTTGGACGACTTCCTCCTTATTCCCCCCTTCCCAGGCTCTGCCCTTCCAATCTCAAGCAGCTCTTTCTCCGCTTAGGCATGCCCGTCAGACGAAGAGACTATGGTAGCATCTCTTCCCTTGCATTCACAATATCGTCCAGACCGTCGTCTCCACCAAAGCGCTCACTAAGCAAAAGTTCCTCTCCCTGTTGGGTCACCTCAATTTTGCTATGCATTGTTAACCGAGCTGCTCCTTTATTTCCAGGCAGCTAGATTTAACTCACTCTGTTCTCTCACTATTCGACCTAGTCACGCTGTATGGCACCTGCCGCTCTGACCTGTCGTTCTGGCGAGTCTCTTTCTACCACAGCGCCGTCTATTCCTCCAACTCCCTGCTTCATTGTCTGGTTTTGATTTTTGATTTTCAGATAGATATGTCAGGATGGCCCAGAGCACAACAGTCTACAGGTACCTCCTAACTGTAGGACATTTCCTGTAGATATTTGTGGATGAAGCCATTAAAGGGAAAAACCAGTCATGAAATAACTCAACCTTTTTTGGACAGTTATTCTGAACATGGAGCCCCCAAAATAGTACAACATGACCAGGGGAAGGAAGGAAGTCAGGGGAAAAGTGAAGGGACCCTGCTTTATATCTGTCCCTTCAGTCAGACGTAAGGCACTGTCCCATCAGCAACCGGACCAGAACTGAAGAAGCCGCTTGGATGAGGACTGAAACATCGAAAACTTTTGTCCAGTTGACAGAATTGAATTTTTCTTTTACCATTTTCATTCCCATTTAGATATTTGGTCGCATAACTAATGAAAACTTCTGGACTCAGCAAATTGAGTTGGAACGTGGCCCTGTGCAATTATCACTGACCGCCCCTTAGTCCTTTTATAGGAGCTCTTGGTCATAGAGCGAATTAAGTATTGATCAGACAAGAAACTAAGCAATACCCCGCAACAGCACAAGAGGTTAATTGCTTTATATGCACATAAGTAATGGATGAGCTAACTAAAGAGGGCAGGAGTGTGTAAGTCTGCAAACACATATGAGCTAACCCAAAGGTAGGAGAAAGCCACAGACAGTCAGAACTGTGCTCTTTTCTCAGGAAAGGAGCAGCGTTTCCCTCTGCCTTTTTATCAATAGTTGTACTCACCAAAGTCAGCCAGGTCAAATGCTTCAGCTGTAGATTTCACCCTCCTTATATCCCTCCTTAAATGATTGCCATTGTCTTGGGCCTCTCTGGTAGAAACTAGACGGTCTCTTTTTTTTAAAATCCTTTACCGTTCTTTCACTATAATTGGGTTTTGGTATATAGCATGAATCATAAATAGGTATAGGTGTCTACATAATGCATTTGGGTTAAAAATTTCCCATTCAGATGCCAATTAGCAGCTTCCTGCCTCCTCTGGCTGTCTTCTCTCCGCTGACATAGAGGGGCTCCACACGGCTCCTGCGACATTGTTCAAGTGCAGAGGTCAGTGCACATCTGTCAGACACACTTCAGTAACTACAGGGCACGCTTTGCTCTGAGAATGGAGTAGGGCTGTTTCTATAAGCCCTGTAGTATTCAAAAGGCAGCAGATAGAAATCATCTCGTTTCAGTTGGACTATCAACTATAAAGTATTTTGGCTGTGTACAAATGTATCCTTTAACTCCTCCCTCACATCATATTGACTCTTGTGAGCTTTAAGCCATAAGAATGTTGTTACCTCATGTGTTTTGTTTCATTCACACATCTTTATCATTAGTCTGTCTACATCTCCAAAGCTCAAAATGCTCTGTCCCACCTTGTGATGTCATCATGAAGTGGTAGGTTTTCAAGTTAACAGCTACCTTTTATCTTTTCTTTAATAGAGACAGGAAATTCCTGGGCTGAAATTATCCAAATGATTCTAGTGAAGGTGCATGGAGTATTAATGGAGCACCTCCTGTATTACCACATGACATCACAAGGTGGAACAGAGTGTTTTCTGTTTGACAGAAGAACTAGCCTAAATATGCACAATTTGTGAGTTAAACAAAGCATAAGTATGTTTCTGATGAGGAAACAACATTGTAACATGAATCAGAAAATGGTATAATATTGGCTCTTTAAGAAGACTGTGTAGTGCACACAGTTAGACTCGAGTTACATGACATTTTCAGGACTTACTTAACCTATGATTCAAAAAGACTTGACTTGGGACTTGCCCTTCATTACTTGAGATTGGACTTTGACTTGAGCCAAATTAGACTACTTGATACTTGACTTGTGTGATAAATTGTTTTCATTTAAAAATGTGACAGTATGATTTGTCTTTAACAAGTCTACTTTGGGAAGAGGGGAAAAAAAAAACAAGAGGGATCTGGCTGCAGACCGCTACCCAGAAGAACTACTACAGAGGACTACTCAAAGGCACAACAAGGTGGACCATCACATGACTCAACGCCATGTGACTAGTTTGCATGTGTGTGCGAAAGAATGGAGACTCTGTCACTTCACTATTCAGTCTATACATAATCACAAGTAACAATATTTCATAGAATAGTATTTTGCCCAGCAAAAGAATGATTCGATACAAATGAATTACTCATTCTTGTGTTTGTTTTCTGATTGCAGTGATTGAAAAAAATTTAGTTTGATGAAAAAATCTGTCTTCTGAATGACTGAACATCCTTTTAAAGAGCTGTGAGTCCCATCACCAGCCACAACACAAGCTGAGGTCCAGAGTAGGGAATAGTATCAATACTGAAGTGTTATTGATATTGAAGTAATATTAATACTGACTCAAATTAATTAATTAAACTAATTAGCATATGCAGATGAAGGCTTGCGTACATTTTAGACTTTTAGAGGGCCATTTTTTTCATTTTGTCAAAACACTTTCACCAGCAGCATTTTGGACTGATCCATCTGTGTCAAGTGTTTTGTTTATATACATATATTTACTTAAATCCCTTTACCCGTAAGATTAGATCAGTATTGAGTATTAGTATCACAAAAAATACTCACTAAAGTATTTAGTATTGTATCAATATTAAAGTTTGTGGTATCGCCCCTCCCTACTCCAGAGCCACGAATAATAAAGTTTGGCTTTAAACATGTCCACTGCACAGACAAGAAACTGATGGTGGTATGTACAGTCTGTGGGGCTAAGACATGTGATTCCTCAGTGACAAGAGTTTCACTCGTCATTACGAGACTCAAAGAAAAGTCAGTGGTGATGGTGTCACTGGACTAGAGCTAAGGCTGTTTTGTAGACACGGTCGTTTGATCGGCGTTCTGACCATGTCGTTTTATGCACTTCCATAAATTTCTCCAACATATGTCATTCTCTTCCAATTTAAAGTTGTCGCCCCACTTTTATGACACACTTTGCCCTTGTTTGTAGGACACTGCTTTGAGCATTGTTTTAGTGTCAACAGCGACTTGTGGGGCTGCAGCTAGGTGTGTATTTTATATATTTATATACTTTTTTTTTTTTTTTTTTTTCTAAAGCCACCCTGTTTTTACTTCTTCCCACTTCATTTCAAGCATCAGTGTTTAATTTACATATGGGTCAATCTTGGACCTAACTGGCACAGATTGTATACCTCTCTGTACTACTTTCTGTTTCTTCTGCCCATGGTATAATTAGCACATATAAAGATTATTACACATGAATGGACTGTGCGTTTCTCTGATTGGTTAATTCGTCTCTCAGTCTCAACTATATGGCATTGCGCGACAGCATATGATTCCAGACCCGCACATCTTGTTGGTGTTTACATCACATTGGGGTGGTACCACATGTATGTCAAGGCAGGAATGTTCAGCAATAACCATGGTCACATATTGCATGCATTAGCAAAGACATAAATTTAGATTGTCTGGAAACTCAAGAAAAAATACAAAATGCTTGATAGCTTGTGAGTGTAATCTTATTTGAGAGGGACATTTTGAGAGGGTTTAACAGTACAATTGGGCTCATCTGTTGTAGTTCCAGCTAAATCTGTTCTTTATGGTCAGATGGTGATAAAATAAAGCCCATTTTAAGGCCAAAGCAGTGCCTCTAGTTAGCATCACACTCCCAGAAAATACTGAAAAGTAACAATATGAGGGACATTTATTGTGTGTTTAGATAAAATTCATACTCATCAGGCAAAAATATTGATAAAATTGGACTGAGAGTTCAGAGCACAGCGGATGATCGATTCAAACAGCGACGAGTGGGCGGTCTCACTGTCACTTTTCCCGCCGTGCTTGAGTTTGCACTACAGCTCGTGTCTCGTCTCTTGACAGTTTGCAGTTTCCCATTATATTACATACAAACAGAAAGCTCCCTGATCTTCAACAATACTACTTTTTTACCAAAAACGACAAAACACCAACACTGCAGTCTGAAAGGGTGACATGTGTTGGAATTTTAGCTCCCGTGGTTCTGACGCGGGGCTGCAGCTTTGACAGAGAATTGCATAATTGGTTTTAGGGCTTTGGCTGTGTCGCAGTTTGCAAACATGGCTCTGTCCAGGATTAAACCCCAGTGAGGACAGGTGTTGACAGCTCTTTGCAAAACCTGTGCCGCTGGTGTTTTGACGCGGCCCCATTTTTATTCCAAGGCAGAAAGCACAGTGAGTCACAACTAATAATTGCAAATATTCTTAGACAAGGTTGTATGAGGATATGGAAATACTGCAATTTCAGTGTCATAAATTTCATCATGCAAGTCTTATCTGCTATAGGGCTTGGCAATATGGCAAAAAATTTCAGTAACATAAACAATACAGACCTTAAAGTTGCATTACCCATTTTTTCACCTCCGTAAAGTTTACTGTAAAAGCAGCACTTCTGACAAAATTAGACCATTGTGCATTGTCCTCATCTATTATTGATTACAAACTAAGGATGGGAGTGTCGGTAGTACTGATCAATATAGTGATACTGACTCAATACAAAATTGGGCAACGAAAATGTTATGGAAATGTCTTTGTAATCCCTCAGTCGTCCAGCTCTGATCCATAGCAAAAGCCAAAGTTAAATCTGTCAACTGGACAAATCGATGTAGGACTGAAGACGTTTCACTGGTCATCCAAGCCGCTTCTTCAGTTCTGGTCAGATTGCTGGTGGACACTGCCTGTAAACAGCTATTGTCTCCAGTTTCAGCCTTAGTGGCCCTATTCAACCTTTAATGGCCCTACCATTGTTCTCTTTTGCTTGCTTTGGGTCTGAGGATGGTGTTGTAGATGGTGGAAATATATAAATAGATTCTAATTAGCATATGCACTCGGGCAGAACATGCACATTCTAAGGCTAAGCATCAGTTTTAGACATTTTAGAGGCATTTCTTCATTGTGTCTAAACACCTCCAGCAGCAGCTTATAGGACAGACCCATCTATGTCAGGTTTGTTTGTCCTTTAGAGGCTATTTGAAAATGCTCTTATAGAAATACCTTCCCCCTAACGTCAGACTTGTGTTGAATATCAGTATCGGTATAGAAAAAAGTAATAATAATTAAAATAATAATTCAAACTTTATTTCAAATGTTTTTAATAATGTACCTTTTTTTTTTATCCCATTCACAATTTCAAGGGGGCGCTGTGGAGTTCATTTAGTTCATTTTGACCAATTTGCAAGTTTCTTGAAGGAACATCCATAGCGTAAAAAATTCAAACGTGAGACTTAAATAAAAAATAAAAAAAGGGTTCCGCTCACAATGGTCGACTTCCTGTAGGGTTTAGGGTGGGGTCATAATATATTTTTTTACTTGCCTTGACATGTTCTATGTTTGTATCAAATTTCATTTGTCTACAATGAAAAAGGTCTCTCATTGCCGTAAGGTATTTTGATTTTTGACGTGTCGCTATTGAGTCATTTTGCAACATTAATTTTGTTTCACATGCAAATACAAAATTTGTCACCAATCTTGAATTTTAGGCCATAGTTGGATTAGTGTAGAGCATTTATTTAGTCTACAACAAAGTCCAGTACTCCGAACCCCATGTATTTCAATGACACATTTATTATTTTCCCACTTTAACATGGTTGCAAATAGAGATATGTTCTCTTTGGCTTTTTTGTTCAGTTTGTCAAGCCAGAAGTCCATGCCGAATTTCAAATGTTTTTGACAAAGTACATTTTTTGGTCCTATTCAAAAGTTCAAGGGGGCGCTGTGGAGAAATATAATGTCTGACCCATGTAAATTGTATATCACTGAATTCAGAACAAGATTTTGAATAAAACGTATATTAATGCTGGGAAATAGGACACTGCGTGTGTGAGTTACGGGCCGTTTAAAACTTCAAAAAACAGGCTGGCCACACCCACATTTTATGACTGAAAAATTCAACAGAGTAGCCTATTATCCCACATGGGTCTAGTTCAATTTGACCAATTTGCAAGTTTCTTGAATGAAAATCCACGGCATAAAAAATTCAAATGTGAGAATTAAAATTTTGAAAAAATTGGGTTCTGCCCACAATGGCCGACTTCCTGTAGGGTTTAGGGTGGGGTCATAATATAATTTTTTAATTGTCTTAATATGTTCTATGTTTGTCATTTTGATATGTACATTTTTTTTGAACATCAAAATAATGCATTTTTCACCATTCTTGAATTTTGGGTCCAATAAAATAGAGTTTTCGTTAATGTTCAGGGGGTCAAAAATGACTTCAATCCGACAAGAATAATAATAATAATAATGGATTTTTTTTTTCCACCCATTATTTTTCTCCTAAACCATAACAGCTAGAGTGATGTGACTTTCTCACATTGTGCCCCATCACAAATAAGGCCCCTGTGAATTTTTTTCACAAGTTCAAGTCAAATCAATTGTCTTCTATGAATTTTTGTGTTCAGCTCACAAATGTGCATAAACGCTGTATTAGTGTTTTCCCAACCAAAAATGTGTGAAAGAGAACTATTTTATTGAAATATTCCAGAAATTGCGAGTTTGTTGAAAATTTACTATGACCACACCCAAAGTCATAATCAAAATGTAATTGATAATCTTTAATCACACATGGGTTTAGTGAGATTTGGCCAAATTTGAAGTGTTTGTAATGAAAACTGTGTGAGGAAATGTCCTGAATGTGAGGGTGTGCACTTTTGTCATTCCCGGATTTGATCCAATATGGCCGACTTCCTGTACATTTTAGGGCGGGGCCATAATATCATTTTTGTCATGTCCTGACATGTTCTATTTCTTGTGTGAATTTCAGATTTTTACGTTGACTTTTTTCCGAGTCGGGCTCCCATTGGCCCCAAGAAAATCAAAGTTTGAGGTGGCGCTTCCGAGTCGTCTTTTGTTATTTTTTCTCAGGGTTTTTTGTGACAATTAGAGCTCCACAAGTTCTAATTTTTTACTCCACTCACTGGGCGTGTTTACTACTTCATTTTTGCCATTTTCCATGCTCCAGACGCGGTTTTAATGAGTCCCTCGCCGGGACATTGTCCCAGGCTCGGGCCTAATAATAATACATCATTAGTTTTATATAGCACTTTTCACAGGAACTCTAAGACCCTTCACAATAGTTTAAAATACATGACTTCATATCAAAACCAAAAAATTGCTCATCCTAATTACAAACCAGTAAGAAAGACTTGTGTGCACTTGTTCTGCCTCTCACTTTCTGATATGACATGATTGGCTCTGCACTGGTGGTTCACCGTGCTTCACCCTACCCTGGCCCAGCAGCAGTTTTAAAGTTCATATGAAAGGTAAAACTACTCATGCTTTGTTTTTGTTTTGTTTTTTTTCCAGGTGTCTAAGTTTTTAATTTTATTTCCTGGTTGGACATGGGCAGCACCTCCTACATAGTCGCCTAATAATTCTGCGACAGTTACCCAGCAACCATAATTTTAGCAATGGTCAAAACATGTCTAATGATGAACGGTTATCATTAGACTAATAAAAATAAATTACAACAGCTCTATTTTGTTAAATGAAAGTTGCATTTTGGATGAAATATTCGATATTGGCAGAGGTATTCCATTTTAGGACTCACCGCTACTTCCTGTATTTTTGTACTTTTCTATTCTGCTTAACTTTTTTTCCACAAACTGGCACTTAGCTGATGTAAAACTGTGATCCACATTTACCACAGGTGCCATCCCACCAAACCAACTCATGAATACGAAAACATAAAAACATATTTAACTTTATAGCTATGTATAAAAATAATGCAAGCAAATATCAGTACGCCAAAGGGTTTGTGAGATCTAGGAAAGAGTTAAAAGATAAACGGAACATTAGAGACTGCACTGAACCTTGGTTGCATTTTGAAATATTTAGATCTTTATTTTTACGAGGGCAGGCTTTTTATTATTGCTCTCTGTCTGGAGTCCCTGTTGAACCACATAGTTTGGAAGTACCTCTTTTATGGATGGACACTGTGAGTATATTTTTTGCCTTTTATTGTTGGGCAGCATTTATTATTGAAAGATTTTCTGAAGCCTTATGAAAACTTTGTACTCGCTTTACTATGGTACAGGGTTTTCCCACACGGGGGTCACAGAATATCTAAAGACTTTCTAAATACAATTTCTCTAAGGTCATGAATTTAGTGTGTTGTTATTATTATTATTAAGAACATTTTAAATTTATTCTATACAATAATGGTGATCTGTATGTTTATCCTGACTCCATTTCTTACATACATTCTTACTGTGAGCACACTCATTTCTCTCCAGATCTGACCTGTAACTTTAAGTTACTTTAAGTTTAATTCCAACCAGTTACAGGTAGAATTACACAATGCCCATTCATTTGAAAGTCAGTGTAATATGCATTTTAAAAAAACAAAAATATATGGCTCAGCGTATGTCGTTTTTTCCAAATTTGTCATGATCTGCACTGTCCGCTCCTGGTTTTCCTCCCTGTGTGCTCTTCCCCCTCCCTCACCTGCCTGTACCTGGAGCTGGGCGGAGCTCTCGGCTCCTCCCGCGCGCACCTGCTCTCCATCTGGCTAATCACCACACCTGCCATGGATAAGAGGAGATGGGGGAAGACACTCGGTGCGAGATCGTCTGTTTGTCCTCACCCTGCCTGTGTCGTGTCAATTCATTCCTGTCTGTGCCTGTGTTCCTGTCGTGCTCTGGCCCTGGATGTCTCCTGCTCACTCTGCCCTACACCCGTCTGGTCTGCCTGTTCCGGTGTTCCTGTCGTGCCTGTTGCCCTGTGGTCCCTTCATGTCCTCGGTCCCTGTGTTTCCTGTGTTCCTGCTCACCTGCTCACCTCCGGATCACCCGCTGTTCGTACTTTGTTCAATTGTTACAATAAATACTGTAAATCTGCCCCGAGTCTGCATCCCTTGGTCCGCTACACACACCCGTTATGACAAAATTAGTGAATCACATGAACTACTTTGTCACCTGAAATTATGATATGAAAATCCAGCTGTAAAATTGTTATTGTCAGTTCCTCGTGTGAATACTTTGTATTTCGTTAGCTCTTTATAGTAACTGAACCGTAGCCTTATTAAAGACTTAATTATGTACAAATAGTTTATTAAGAAGGATTCAGCCTTAGTAACGACTTACATCAGGGATTAGGAGGTAGTGTAGGTGCTGTAACTGATTTGTACTGTCTTAAAAACTTGAAAAACAGAACTAGTTCATTTTAAATGGTCCAAATTATTCGTCACTTACGTTATGCATTCCTCGTATCCTAATTATTCACCATGTTGAACTTTTCACAGTATTCATAGGAGTGGAGTTTTGCCGCCATATAATACTGACAACAGTATATTAATAAGCAATTTGTTCAATATGAATTAATCCTTGTTCATGTCTTTATAAATGCTAAAAGTTTAGGCATTTTTAAAGTGTTGCCTGCAATTCTTCTCATAAAGGGCCCATGTTAAGCCATTTTCTGATCCATGTTATAATGTCATCAAAACATACCTGGAACTGTGTTTTGTTTCATTCACACATGTTTAACACACAGATTTAGGAGTTCTTCTCTCAAACTGTAAATACTCTGTTTCACCTTGTGATGTAATATGGTAATACCAGAAGAGCTCCACTGTGTTTTTGAACTCCATAAACTTTCACTAGAATCATATGGATGATTTCAGCCCTGGATTTGCTCATCTCTACTGAACTAAAGGTAAAAGGTAGACGTTAACACGAAAACTACCACTTCACATTGTGGAACAAAGCATTTTGAGCTTTGGAGATGTAAACAGACTAATAATGAAGGATTGCTCAAACATGTGTAAATGAAACAAAACACATCTCCTCTGGGTATGTTTTTGATGATATAACAACATTCTTATATTGCTTAAAGCTCACAAAAGTACATTTTGTGTAATATAGGACCTTTAAGTCCACCACAGGCAGGAAGGAGCTTTGGTCTATGCCTCCTTTCGCCTGTAGATATCTTCTGCAGCTCCGGGTGAGATCAGACTGTGAGAGGAAATGCTCAGAGGCACAAGCACCTCTGATTCATCAGACACTTTGATGTTCACACACTGTTTATGGACCACATATGCCTCAGCATCTGTATCAATGCCACAGTCAGGACCTCACACACACCACAGAGAGGTCAGTGTGTTCAGGTCACCCCAGCGAACGTGTCTCTGACCCAAGGTTTGGATGAAATATTAAAGAGGGGGTATTATAAATAAACAGCTTTTTACAAGTTATATCGTTGTCCCTTTATCAAAAACATGGCTGAAGACATTTTATATGCCATCTATGCATGTTTGAGCATTTTAGCGATCTCTTCCGAGCTCTAGCCGAACCCTCTTTATGGTTAACTGTAAGATTCTTTGCAATGTTCAGCACATAATCATCATCAATGCTCCCACACAACAATTCTCCACAAATATACAAAAACATGATGCAAAACTGCGCAGTAGTTTATTAGCAGAATACACATTACACATCGAAGTGACTTAATGCAGAGAGCAAAGGGAGGGGAGAATGAGAGCCTGAATATAGCATTTTCAAAAAGTGGACAGAGAGTTCAGAGCACAGCGGATGATCGATTCCACACCAACAAGTGGGCGGTCTCACTGTCACTTTTCCCACCATGTTTGAGTTTGCACTACAGCTCGTGTCTCGTCTCTTGACAGTTTGCAGTTTCCCATTATATTACATACAAATAGAAAGCTCCGTGATCTTCAACAATACTACTTTTTTACCAAAAATGACAAAACATCAACACTGCAGTCTGAAAGGGTGACATGTGTTGGTTCTGACGCGGGGCAGCAGCTTTGACAGAGAATTGCATAATTGGTTTTAGGGCTTTGGCTGTGTCGCAGTTTGCAAACACGGCTCTGTCCAGGATTAAACCCCAGTCTAGTTACCTACATTAAATAGGGGGTATTAACCACTAACACATAACATATTTAGATCATTGTGTTACCTTTTATTGTTTTGAAAATGCTATTTTGCTGAAAACAACATATTAACATGTTTATCAGTTTCACTTTAGTTTCTGATGTTCTGAGTCCCTCCTCCCTTTGCTCCGCCTTCACAGTGCTACACCATCAACATGTATCCTGCGAATGGAACTACAGCACATCATAACAGGTCTGTCAGGTTGTTGTGTACAGTTTTGTGTCATGCTTTTGTATATTTATGGAGACTTGTTGTGTGGGAGCATAGGTGACGTGGGGCTTGTGTGCTGAGCTTTGCACAGAATCCAGCTGACTGTAAGGAGGGTTTGAATAGGGCCAGGGAGGGATTGAAATCTAAAACTTCTTCAAGCATGTTTTTGATGAGGGAACGCTGTAACATGGTCAAAAGCAAAAAAATAAAAAAATAAATAAAAAATCTTATTTCTTAGAATTTGAAACGATTTTAAAATATGCACTATATATATGCTTTGACGGGCATGTTCCACAGCATTGAATCCAATTTGTCCACATTGCAGTAATTTATTAATAGTGTTCTGTATATCTCAAATATGCTTGGATCCTCTATGAATTTAACCTGTAACTTGGTCCTGAGGCGCCTGCTTGTCTCCATGGAGACAGATAAGTTTATTGTGGTATGCTGGGAACATTCCAGGCAAAGCAATTATATTTCCATGAAACATTTAATTTCCAGTGTAACATCTTCTGGTGCAGGATTTACCTGCTTGATATGGTGGTTTCAGATGACAACACAACATTCTATAGGCCAATGATAATGAATACAGACGGTTCATGACAACTTTAACAGCCACATCAAATTAGTTACTGCAGCTTTTTATTATACAAAACATTGCAAAAATCAAATACTGTCCAAATGTCATAACTGGTGCGGGAAGGACCAAGAGGTGCAGACTCGGGGCAAGGTTACAGTGTTTATTTTACAAGTCTTAAGTGAAAAGCCACAGTCTTAAACAGTCTGATAACAAACACGAGGATCCAGGGAGCGGGAGGCGGACAAGACGGACGGAGAGCGGGCCGGGAACGGGAAGCCGGGGCCGGAGTGAAGAGGGAGGCGGAGACGAGACCAGGACAAGCAGGGCCAGCGTAGGCCAAGAAGCGGGACCCAGAGTCAGAGGCAGGCGGAACGCCAGAGACCAGGACAGGCAGAGCAGAGGGAGATGACTGTACCGGAGCGTAGAGGCGGGTGCAGGAGCGGGCGAAGGCAGGAGTGTTTACAGTGTAGTCGGCCGAGCCCTCAAGTACTCAGCAGCAGGTGGCGGTGATTACGCTGATGCGCTCCAGGTGCGTGCGGAGAAGTCTCGAACTCCGCCCAGCTCCGGGCAGACAGGTCGGGGAGGGGTAGAGCACGAGAGGACAGGGACAAATGGGCGTCATGACACCAAACTAGACTTCAACTTCAACTTCACTTTATTTGTGTCCCCCATGGGGCAATTAGTTTTACAGCAGAGAGAATATAAAAAAGACAAACACATATAAAAACATTGAAAGGACACAAAAAAAAAAAAAACAAAAAAAAATAGTACATATTTGTCCATCCACAGAACAGGAAAAATACACAGTGGTAAGCAAGATTAAAATGTGTTTCTACCTTAAGCAGCATTTAAAAGCAAAATGGCCGCAGGAATAAAAGAGTTCTTGTACCTATTACTCCTCACTGTAGGAAACCTGAGCCTAGAGCCAGAAGGAAGAAAACTAAACTCATCATGAAGAGGATGAGCATCATCAGACAAGATGCTCAGAGCCTTCCTTCTCACTTGTCTGGAGAACAGCTCAGACAGAGAAGCCTGCTGGGCCCCCAAGATTTTCTCACTCAAATGTACAATTCTACTGAGTGATTGTTTAGCTTTGATATTCAGATTCCCATACCAACACAACATAGAAAAAGTTAAAACAGACTCAACACAAGATTTATAAAACAAAGTCATCAAAGTCCTGTCCACCTGGAAGTACGAAAGTTTTCTGAGGCAGAACAGATGCTGCTGACCTCTCTTGCACAGCATGTCTGTGTTATCATTAAAGTTCAGTTTGTGGTCAATCAAGGTTCCCAGGTACTTATAATTTTCTACTAGCTCTACCTCTTGACCTTTGATAACGGTTGCTCTGGGAGTTATGACCTGTCTGCTAAAGTCAACAGACATATCTTTAGTCTTACTGACATTTAGTTTTAAAAAAAGAGTTGTCACACCACTGTACCATGTCCTCAACAACTGGGCCATGGTCCTTTTCATCGCCATGCAAAAGACTGATGATGACAGAGTCGTCTGCAAATTTCAATATATGTCGATTTGCATAATTACTGCGACAGTCATTTGTATACAAAATATATAAAAGTGGCGAGAGCACACAACCCTGAGGAGATCCTGTAGAAGAATTTAAAACATCAGAGAGGCACCCATTCACCTTTACCCTCTGATCTCCCAATTAAGAAATCCAAAATCCAAATTAAAATTTGAAACAATTTTGTCAATTAAAAAGGTGCGGCTGGATGGTATTAAAAGCTGAAGAGAAGTCCAAGAATAGGAGCCTTGCATGCGTTTTTGAGCTCTCTAGGTGTTTAAGGACCATATTTAAAAGAGTTGCTGTGGCATCCTCCACCCCACGACCCGCCCTGTATGCGAATTGCAGGGGGTCAAGCAAGTGCTCCACTAAAGGAACAAGTTCATTTTTCATAAGCCTCTCGAACGATTTCAGAACTAGTGAGGTCAAAGCCACTGGTCTAAAATCATTTAAAACCTTGGGGTGTTTTATTTTGGCCACAGGAATTATTGTGCTTTGTTTCCATGTCTTTGGCACTCTCTGCTGGTGGATTGACATCTGAAATATATAAAAGAAGACTGGACCTAATTGTTCCGCACAAGAGGACAACAGGCGGCCGCAAATATTATCTGGGCCTGGACTTTTCTTTGCATTAGTTTGTCTAAAGCAGGAGACCACTAACCGTTCATTGAAAGCAAATAATTTTTCTGTTTAAGAATTTCATTAGTAAAATTCATTGTTTCAAATCTAAGGTAAAAAGAATTAAAAACTTGAGCTAATTGTTTATCAGATTTAATATCATTCAAGTTAATCTTAGACTGTTTCTGCCTGGTGGAACCTAGAATAGTGTTTAGGCCATCCCAGGCTGAACCCATTCTATTTTGTCCCAACTGATTCTCAAGCCTTGATTTATAATTGATTTTAGCTCTCCTAATTTCACATTTGATCTCTGGTGTTACTTGTTCTAACAGGTTACCCTCGCGAAAAGCCCTTCTCTTCTTACTCAATAAGATCAATCTTCAAAGTTTTCGTAACCCATGGTTTATTATTTGGGTATAATTTAACGGTCTTTTGGGGGATCACGTGATCCTCACAAAAGATAACATAACTACTGACAACATCAGTCAACTCATCAATGCCAGAAGAAGACTCATAAAACATATCCCAGTTCATACATTCGAAACAGCCTTGTAGGCACGTCACTGCATCCTCAGTCCACTGTTTGGACTGTCTGGTCTGGACGCTTCCTCGCCTCAGGACAGTGCGATATGTTGAGATCAACTGCACACAGTTGTGGTCGGTGCTCCCCAATGGTGGAAGAGGGTAAGACTTCTACGCTCCCTTGATTGAGCCGTAACACCAGTCCAATGATTTATTGCATCTGGTTGGGCACGTCACGTACTGGAAGAAGTTCCGCAGGACAGTTTTTAGGGAGCACTGGTTAAAATCACCAAGGATAAAGACAGGCGCATCTGGACTTTTGGATTGGAGCTTTTGCGTCACATTAAGAATAGTGTCTGATGCTTTATCCACACTGGCCTTGGGGTGGACGTAGACCACAACAACTAATATTTGTGGAAATTCCTGAGGAAGATACGGGGGGCGTAAGGACACCGCTAACAATTCCGCATTAGTGCACAAACTGTCCCGCGGACAATGACATTTTTGCACCAGCGCTTGTTGACATAGAGACACACCCCTCCGCCCTGCGATTTGCCAGTGACACCTGCATCACGGTGAAGGGGTTCTCTGAAGTTATCCAAAGCCAGATCTGCGTCCACATCACTGTCCGTAAGCCAAGACTCTGTGATAGCCAACAGACAAGCGTCTCTGAATTCATGTTGAAAGTGTACATGGGCCTGTAATTCGTCAGTTTTGCTTCTGAGGGATTGGGCATTTATCAGCATCATAGAGGGCAGAGGGATCCGGTTAAGCGACTGTCTCCATAGCCGCCCCTCTTTCCTCGCTTCCGGGGTTTTTCGAGGGACAACATTACACGAGTTAGTTAAAAAGTCAGATGTATCTATGCCTGGAAGAAAAAGATCGACATGCGGGTCGACAGGCGATGAATTTTCCCACTGAAGAAGAAATTCTCTGCTGTACTGGATCCGGAATGATTCCTCCGCGAGGGGCTGGAAACTCAAAGTATGTAGCAGTGTCCCCAGTACAAACAGGACAATAAACTCCATTGCCCCACAGCACAGCCGAGCAAAGGTGACACAACAGTCCCCCACCACCGCCAGACAAACATGCACTGTGATCTGTGTCCTGTCAAACCTATAAAACAGGCACAATCATCCAAAAACGAGACAATTTTCTCTCTGCTGCTGGTCGCTGCATGAGCATGCGCCCCCCCGGACTTGGAGAGACTTCCATGCATTTGTCTCCAGTAGGTTAGACTACTGTAACAGCCTGTACACTGGCCTCTCCAAGCGAAGACAGCTGCAGTACATCCAGAACACTCCTGACTAGAACCAGGAAGTACAAGCACATAAGTCCCATGCTCAGGTCCCTGCACTGGCTTCCTGTAGCTCAGAGAACTTTAGACTTTAAAGCAGCTCTGCTTCAGTAGAGCTGCTTTTCATGGCCTAGCACCAAAGAACATCTCCGACATGTTAGTGCCATATGAACCGTCTCACACTCTGAGGACTTCAGGGACCGGCCTCCTGCTGGTGCCCAGAGTCAGGACAAATAAACA